>NW_028291135.1:0-300000 GCF_041222555.1 Hakea prostrata
GAGACCAAACAAACTTCTCTTCTTTTTCTAGTCAGCTTAGTCTTGGGAGCAGCCAACCTAGAAAAGTTCTTAATAAACCTTCTGTAGCATCCTGCCAATCCAAGGAAACTTCTTATTTCAGTAACAGTCTTCGGTCTTTCTCAATCGGCAACTGCTTTTACATTTTCGGGATCAACACGAATACCTTTTGCTGAAACCACATGTGTGAGATCCCACCTATTCCTAACCTTGCTGTTGTACCAAATGCATACATACCATACACTCTGTTCGATTTATTCTCTGCTGTACGAATTGCCTAGTTTCGTTTGGTAGAAGTTTACCCCAAAGCTGATCTATTCTCTCCATGATTTCTTCTTGTGCCTTACCTTCCCTTTGATAGGAGGATGATCTTAAATCATTCCCATGACTGATCCTTCTATCCCTGCTGTTCTAGAGTGGATCTCCATACACTCTATAACCTTGTGAATTCTCCATATGATGATTTCGAAGAGAAATCAAGTGTGATCTTCATGGTTTGTTATTCCTTCTAATTGTTTCAAGACTTCAAGCTTTTCATCTCCTATTCTTCAATCAAAGAATTGTAATCTCTTTTGTGTTGTATTGATCTGATTTATTCTATGAGATTGAGATTTTGAAGTAGATGTTGCATCCTTGCAACCATCTCTTCTACAATCTCCTTTCATTCTTAAGGTTTTATGATCTTCATATTAATCTTTGCCATGATCCTTGTGAAATCTTCATGAAGCCATGATCATACTTTCCATTTGATTTCAAAGCATGTCAGATTTACTCCTTGTTTTCTTACAAAAAGACTTATTGTTATTTGTTTTCCGTGGACTTTGGGAAAAGGAAGCCAAGATAATAGGAAAGTACCCCTGCCTTTTTGAAACCAAGTTCTCTCCCAATTTCGACGACGAAATCATTTTAAGGGGGGGGAGAATGTGAAATCCAGCCCAAACCTAGCCAGGTCACCCTATCTGTTTTGGGTAAAGAAGGGTTAGTTTAAATGTTTGACCTTAAAGTTGGACCTTGATCTGATCTTAGCTTGTTGCTTGTAGACCCTTTTGGTTGACGATTTGGTGTCGGAACCCAAGCCCATGGACATTGTCGATGATGCCCCTCACTTGAGAGCATTGTCAGTGTTAGTTTTGAATCTGCGCACTGAAGAAGGGTGAATTAGTTGAAATACCTAATGAACTCCTGTGCCCAATCTGAATATATTTCCCAAAACTAGACTTATTGATGGACTTGTAGGAGAAAATCTCACTCAATTTGACCCCATATAACCTTCCAAATCCCTATCCGAAGTTGCTGAACTATGTCTGTCAAATCCTGCTTGCGCATCGAAGAAGGTGAGCCTAGTTGGTGGACCTAATGAACTTCAATTCTTGATCCGAAGGTATTTCTGGAAACTAGACTTCTTGATTGACTCGTAGGAGAAAACTTCACTCAATTTGACCTTGTATAGCCCTCCGAATCCCTGTTTGAACCTTGCTGTCCTGATTGGTCGACTCATTGGTCGACTGGACCAGTAGACCAATCCAATCGACCAATGGTGTCTGAATTTACCAATTTGGTCCTGTCTCCTCTATTTAAGCCTAATCTCGGGAATACTCCGCCTCCTATGCCTCCTATGCCTCCTAAGCCTCTGGAACGAGTTAGAACCCTAATCTAATCAATTCCCTTGCATTCCTTGGTGATCTCTCACAAGACTTGAAGTAATCTTCTTCCTCTCGCATCAAAGGTATGTCTACTCTCTTTTCTTTCTTCTCCATCTCTGATTTTCTTTCTTTAATCTGTTCTTGGCTGAGATCAGGAAGAAGATGATGCACTCTTGCAACCATCCACTCCATGATCTCATCTTGTTCCTTGAGATCTATGATCATCATCATGATCTCAACCCCGGCCGGTTGAATTCTTGAAACTCTAACCTTTGAAACCCTAACCTGGGTGATTATCTGAGAACCTTTTTGGTAACCTCCCATGTGAGGGAAACCTCATGGGTAATGTGGAGGTTGATCTAAATTCAATATTCTTTAATTCTTCTTGTTGTAATTGGCCAATCAACCATTCCCTTTCCTCCTGTGATCTTAACCTTTTTATGGGAACCATAAGGGTGAAACCCTAATTTCTTGGGTTAGATCAAGAACCCATATTTTGACCATGATTATCTTCCCATAATGTTTCTATTAACCTAAACAAGATTTTCTTATTATGTTCTTGATTGCAACCATTCCCTTTCTTCCTGTGATCATAACCTTTTCATGAGAGCCATAAAGGTTGAAACCCTAATTTCTTGGGTTAAATCAAGAACCCATATTTTTACCATGACTTGATGATTTTATCTTCCCATATGATTCTAATACATCCTAAGAAGTTCCTCTTCGAATTTCGAATCAATCCGACTTCAAATGAAGAAGTTATGGCCAAAACAGTTTTCACTATTCCGTACTGACTCGATTGGTCGACTGGGTCAGTAGACCAAGGCAATCGACCAATGAAGTCGGTAGCTTCAATTTTTGCTCAGTTTGATTCGTTTGCTCTCTGATCTTTTAGGTATCTTTCCTAATGTTGTATCTATGCTTGTTAGGGGTTTAATTGCCATGTTTGGTGTCTCTCTCTTTGATCTTTGGATTATCTTCGGCGATAATCAGGTAAGGACAGTTGATTCCTTAACTACATAGATTGCTTGTTCTCTGGTTTCTACTTTATGAAACTATGAGATTACCTACTGTTATTGTATTTTAATTCTGATCTCCTACTGTGGGAACAGTAGCACTTATTTATATCATTTTTTCATTGTTTATGTTATATGAATTACTTATTACTGCTTAATCGATGTTGCTTTTACATTCTCTTTTATATGATGAACTACTGGTTGTGTATGTCATGACTGATTTGAGAATGTGTTTGCTTAAGTTTGGTTTGGGATTGGGAAGTGTCCTTTTGACACTTCTGTCCTTGGACATTATCGGAAATAGTATGGGATGTTTCCGGGGTTGCCCATCGACACTTTCCCGAATCAATGGTTGTCATACCTAGGGATGTCTAGCAGTGTTTGGCTAGGATACACCCTGTTATATCAGACCCGATTCGGAAGGGTATTGAGACCGAACGACCCGTGGTAGCAATGGGGATTCACGGGCGCTCAAGACCGGTAACCAACCCGTGAGAGGACGGGAATCACATTGTGGGGGCCATTTATTGGAGGGTTGCATATGGCTAGACTTGGGCTCATGGGCGCTCAAGACCGGTAACCAACCCGTGAGAGGACATGAGAGCTTCCCATTTACCATATGTGGATAACCAATAGGGTTGATGAGTCCGTAGTCCGAGTTGGTCGGTGCCATAGGATACGCTGACTCTAGTGCGAAGGATACCGAAAAGGATCGTCAGGGACGAGGAATGGACGTATCTGGAATTGAGTTGATATAACTGACTAGATGACTTGCATTGGGCTAGGCTTTTCCCTGACATGCGCCGATACTTTTGCCAAATGGTTGTGAGAGAGTGTGTTGACTTAACCCCCTGCCATGGTTTGTCCTGAGGGATGAAGGACCCATTACCAACCGGCTGCCCAAGAATACCTTAAATGGGTGAGGGAATCCAAGATATCTTAAATGGTTGAGGATGTGAGCGGACCTTCCCAAAGAAGTACGGTGCTATGACTTAAAGCATGTCTGCCATAGAGACCAACATACATAAAGTTAGATGCATTCATACATTATCTGTTTCATATTGCATTGCATCTTGTTATGGTTTGCCACATGTTACCTATGATGTTATGGATTAACTTGCCTTACTGAGTTTCTTTCGAAACTCATTCCTTTTTTTGTACAATCTGTTGTTAGACTTCTCTACAGGTTTGGATTTCTTTGACGGCCCGTATGAGGAAGCGCAAGGTGAAGAAGATGAAGACTGAAGAACAAGAAGAGTTGACTGAAGATGTGGATTAGATTTCCTTTGTTTCTTCTAGACTTATCTTTTACTCTACTTGTATTAGCTTAGAGCTTTACTTAGATTTCGATCTACCTTCCGCATGTATTTGTAGGGTGTATTTCCGCTATACTCTACAGTTGTCTTTTGATTTGGTATCTTGTTATTCCGCACTCTGATATTCTATAGTGATCCTTCTGAGATCCTTTCTTGACTTTTATTATAAATTACTTGAACATTATGATTTGTTCTTGCTTTTGATTATGTTATTGTGCGAAATGGATATGATCGTTCCTAAACTTGATCTTTTGGGCTGTGGATCACACTCTCGGGTATGCCAGATAGGGTACCGGCTGGGAGGATGTGACAACATGGCTGAGAAATACTACCCTTTTTAGCCAAAAATCACACTTGCTGAACTTAGCGTAAAGCTTCTTTTCTTTCAGTCTTTGCAAAGTGAAATTTAGATGCCTTACATGCTCTTCTTCATTCTTCGAGTAAATCAAGATGTCGTCGATAAAAGCTATCACAAACTTATCCAGTACATCATGAAATACTCGGTTCATGAGGTCCATGAACATAACAGGAGCATTAGTCAAACCAAAAGGCATGACTCTAAACTCATAATGCCCATACCTTGTTCTAAACGAAGTCTTGAAAATATCACTTGGCCTCACTTTCAATTGGTGATATTTAGATCTCAGGTCAATCTTCGAGAATACGGCTGCACCTTTCAACTGATTGAAGAGATCATCAATCTTAGGTAGCAGATATCTATTCTTGATGGTCAACTTTAATCAATGCATAGACGCATACTACCATCCTTCTTTTTGACAAACAAGACCAGAGCTCCCCAAGGTGATACACTCGGCTGTATAAAACCTCTATCTAAGAGCTCATTCAACTGGTTTTGTAGTTCTTTCAGTTCGGTAGGAGCCATCCTATACGGAGCCTTTGACACCGGAGCAGCTCCAGGGATTGATAGGGATTAGATCAATAGAGAATTCAACATCCCTATCAGGAGGCAACCTTGACAGATCACTAGGAAAGACATCAACGAAGTCACAAACAACCTTGACTTCTTCTAACTTCTTCTCTTCCTTTACCTTGCTTTCAGGTGAAGCATCTTCTACGAAAGCACAGACTTGCATCAATGCAGTCAAGGTCTTCTTATCAATTCTTCCTTTTTCGCCTTGAAATTCGAAAACTAAACTTCCCCAAATCTGAAACTGAATTTTCTTTGAAGGACAAAGAATTACAGCTTTGTGGGCTGTCAACCAATCGATTCCCAAAATGATATCAAAGTCTTTCATATCGAGAAGTCCTAGATTGGCTTCTAAGTTCTCTCACCAACCAAAATAGGACATTTAGCTAACACTTTATCTAGTTTCATTATAGATCCAGTAGGAGTACTAATCAATAAACAGCTAAATAAATTCTCAGGTGTTAGGTCAGTCTTCTTGATGAATGCAGATGATATGAACGAATGGGATGCACCCGTATCAAATAAGACAAATGCGGGAATAGAAGCGACTAACAATGTACCAGTAACCACATCATGGTTTGCATTTTGTTCAGTACCGGAAATACTGAACACTCTACCAGAAGGAGGGGTAGGAGCACTCTTCACTAAAGGAGCAGACTGTTGAACTGGCCTCTTTGGACAGGCACGAGCAAAGTGACCACTCTGCTTACAAAAGAAGCAAACATGATCCTTAAGTCCAACTAGGATAGCTGCAACTGGGGGATTCTGAACCAAAGGCCTAGGAATTGCATTCACAGGCTTAGCATTAGGAATGTTCACTGGTTGCCGATTCCCTCCATACTGACTATGCTGGTTGGCTTGCTGAAATCCAGGACTCTGACCTACATTCCTAGGCTGAAAAGCAGGAGTAGGGTAAGGTGCAAGTCTCATAAAGCGCAGCTCAGTACGGTCCACTAAACCAGGATTCCTTGACTGCCATGGTCTTTACACATGAGTGCTCTCCTTCTCAGTCTCTTCCAACTTCTTCGAGTTCTGAACCACTTGAGCATAGCTCTTGATGGGCTGAACAGTGAGATATGCTTTAATTGCTGGCCGCAATCCTTTAAAGAATTTCTTTGCCTTAGCACGATCAGGCTTCAAAGAATTAGGAGAAAAGAAGTGGAGTTCCTCAAACTTCTGTTGGTATTCCAACACAAACAGGGATCCTTGCGTCAAGGTCATGAACTCATTTTCCTTAGCATCCTTCACAGCTTCAAGGAAATAGTTCTTGCAAAAAGCCTCTTTGAATACTTCCCAAGACACAACACCTGCGTGCAACTCTTCTAAGATGGGCTGAGTAGAGGTCCACCAGGTGTCAGCTTCGTGCTTCAACTTCTGTTCAGCAAACATAATCTTTTGGGCTTCAGAACATTGTAGATGTCGGAAAGCCTTCTCCAACTCATGTAGCCACTTGTTAGGAAACAAGGCATGTTTGGACACACCGGGGAAAGTGGCACTTGTAGCTTCAAGAAACTCTCCATCAAACGTGTATGAAGAGTTCCAACCAACCTTTCCGCATTCAGGATTGCGGCATGAGGATTTCTGTTGGTACCAACACGAGTCTCATTGTGTAGAGTGCCATCATCTGATTAAACTGGTTTGCTGTTTGCTGCATCATATTGCCCATAATGTTGGCAATATCATGGAAATTCCCGATGTTCGGGGCACCGGGTACATCATGGGTACCTTGGTCACTAGTGTTGGTCTGTTGATCATGACCATCGATTGGTATCTCGCCACCTCCATGACCACTGGTTTCACCACATCCACTTCTTAACATAACCATTCTGCAAAAACCGAAATGTCAAAAACACTAAATTTTGAAGTTTCAACCTAATCCACAAGTCCAAATGATTAAAAATCTTAAATTATGCTCAAATATATCCATTTAGTCATCAAACAATTAATCATTGGACAAAAATCACATTTTCCCAAAATTCATCAGAAATTGGAGCTTCTGGGTCCATTGGTCGATTGGCCCAGTCGACCAATCAGTCGACCAAGGCTCATAGTATGTGAAAATCAGGTTTTTAAGTGCTAAAACCTCATTCAAACACATTTCAAACCTTGCAAACTTGGGAGGGGGCTCTAGAGAAAAGGTTCTAGAGTATTTCTAAGTGTTTCAAGAGTGGATTGGTGCTTCAACAACAAATCTACAACACTCATACGTCATCATACAAGGTAAACCATCCTTTTCTCTCCCAAATGCATATTCTCATTCTAGCATTTCATCAAAAACCATGTGTTGCTTATGTCTATTGCTAGAAATCATGTTTAGGAACACTTAGAAACATGTTCCATGAGTTTTTAAGACAATTCCATGCTTAGACAACAAGTTCTAACACAACCTTGCACTTTCACATCGCTTTTGCAACCGAAATCACCTATCTTTAGAAAAATTTCAATTTCTCACAAACTGATTGGAGTTTTCGCACGAAATCAATTGCTACATGCTTTAAATGATGTTGTGGATGTGTACCTGCAGTTTGATTCAACCAATTTCAGAAATTTCAAAAATCCAATTTTGACATAAATCTCAAAAATCCCCAATTTCTTCTTGCTGAATTTTTGACTTTAAAACAAGATTTTGATCGATTTTCTTCAAATAGACTTCATAATCATGCAATTCAAAGTATTGCGCACATGCTAGTATGTTCAATTTGCACTTTCCGAAATTTTCAAATTTGGGAAAAATTACGAAAATGCCCTTCTAGCTGAATTTTTGAAACAACTCTAACAAGGAATGTCCTTTGTCTTTTCCACAGACATTCATCATGTAGAAGAGAGGAGGACGCGGTCGAGGCCGTCTAGTTGGAGCTCGAAGAGGTAGGGGTCGAGTTCCAGCTCAGCAGAGAGTGGAGGTTCTTCGGCTCGATCGATTTGATATGCTGCAGGCAGAGTTCCTGTATGAGGCGTTCTTCGAGTACTGTCACATCGAGTACGGGCGTCTGCTTCACCTACGACAGTTGCTGGTATTCAGGATCCAACAGAGATTCGACACCTTAGGGTGGACCCATCTCTTCACGGCAGACTTGCCCGTCTACCTAGAGCTAGTGAGGTTGTTCTTCAGTAACCTCATGTCTATCGAGGAGGCCAGAGGATAGGGCCGTCCTTTCAGATTGATCATTGAGAGCAGGATCATGGAGACACAGATCCGGTTCTCTACTAGGACAATGGCACAGATTCTTCAAGTGCCTCACTATCCACGGCAATGCTTATGGATACCCTTAGGAGCTGATGTGGACTGCTACTTCTTGCCCTATGAGCTTCATGAGATATGTGCCACTCTTTGGGATAACTCAGAGTGTTACCTTCCATGGAATAGTGGGCAGATGACAGATTCGGCTAAGATTATCCGTCGCATTGTGGGCCGAAACATCATGCCGAAAGCCGGACATCATCATAGGGTCACAGTGATGGAGGCAGTAGTCATCAATCGTATCTACACGGGATTCCAAATCGACTTGTCCAACATCATTCAGAACGTCATGATAGACTTGGTGGTGCGTCAGAGTATGAGGAACATTTGCTTTGGGAGATTACTGACGTTAGTCTTCCAGCACTTCGGGGTGAGTCTAGAGGGCGCAAATGTAGTCACTGGGAGCACTGGGGTGTATGATTGGGGACAAGGACCATCAGATAGATGCGGCTTACTCAGACTGAGATCTCCAGGTCCAGAGGGTGAGGAGGATGATGATACTGAGGAGGATGAGGAGGAGGTTAAGGTTCCAGCAGATGAGGGTGATGCTGGTTTAGATTCTGATGATCAGGCCGAGGAGGATATTGAGATGCACGAGGCTGGTCCTGAGCATCATGAGATTCCCAGATCATCGCATTTTGAGACTGGAGGTCCTTCACACTCGGTTCCAGAGACTTTGGATCAGGGTGTATGGATGAGATCGATGGCTTCCATGCTAGAGAGGATGGAGGTCAGACATGAACAGATGTATAATACTATGGAGTCACGACAGGAGCGGATAGAGTCTCAGATTACTCAGCTGGCCGAGGACTTTAGAGCATTTAGAGATCAGAGGAGATCACCTAGATAGATTGTACCTAGGATTTTCTCTTTATGCTTTATTAGATGTAACCGTTGTAAACTTTTCTTAAAATTAATGAAGTTCATTTTGTTTTTCTTTATTATTGTGTATTATGCACTTTCCTTTTATTGTATTATATGACATTTGTTAAAATATAATTATTGTGTATTATTCAAAAGATTCAGTTATGCTTCGCTAAGTAAGTTTCTAATCCAAGTGTTCTATTATTCACTTCTAAAAGTAGTTGAGTCATTTTGGATCTATGACTCAGGAATGTTCCGTTATTGTTTTCTGTGATTAGGATTTCCTTGAACTTTGGGCTCTGATATCACTCTATCACATCCACCCAGCCGGAACCCTATCTGGCATACCCGAGTGTGTGATCCACAGCCCCGAAGATCAAGTATCGAGGAAATCATCCTCCCACATAAACAATAACATAATCATGAACAGAAATAATCAATGTGTAACAATATAAACAAGAGATCCAAATAAGGAAAGAGTAAGATTATATAATATCAGAGTGCAAAATATAATAGATAAGTATCTAATCAAAAGAAGTAGACTGAGGAGGAATCTCACTCCACATGTGCAACGGAAAGTAGCTCAAAAGAAAGGAAAGAAAGTACAACTGTTCTCAAAAAGGAAGTAAACAAAACTAAACTAAAGAGTTTCCAACGTTATAAATAATATCTTTAAAGAAGTGTAGACTTCTAAAATCAGGCACGAACGCTCCCACTCCACGATCGGGCTAATCATAGTACGAAGCATGATCACACGAGGGATCTTCACCATAATCATCGTAACTGTTATTACCTTGCGTGAAGTATACCTCTTCACCTTGCGCTTCCTCATATGGACCATCATAGTATTCAGAACCTGTAGAGACGTCTAACAAAAGATATTGTACAAAAGGAGTGAGTATCAAAGAAACTCAGTAAGGCAAGTTAAATCCGCAATAACATAAATAACATAAATACAGAACATAACATGATGCAATATGATATGAAACAGACAATGTATGTATGAATCTAACTCTATGTATGCTGGTCTCTATTGGCAGACATGCTTTAAGTCATAGCACCATACTTCTTTGGGAAGGTCTCATCACACAACGCCGTTTGGTAGTGGGTCCGGCATCCCTCGAGACATTCCATGGCTGGGGTTTAGGTCACCGCTCTCTCACATCACCATTGGTCTAAGTATTGGCGCATGTCAGGGTTAAGCCTAGCCAAATGCAAGTCTTCTACTTAGTCATATCAACTCAGTTCCAAATACGTCCATTCCTCGCCCCTGGTGATCCTTTCTGGTATCTTTCACACTAGAGTCCTCATAGTCCCTGACTACGGACTCATCAACCCTATTGGTCATCCACAAATTGTAAACGGGAAGCTCTCAAGTCCTTTCACGGGTTGGTTACCGGTCTTGAGCGCCCGTGAGCCCAAGTCTATCCATTTGCAACCCTACCAATAAATGGCCTCTTGCGATTATCCACAATGTGATTCCTATCCTCTCACGGATTGGTTACCGGTCTTAAGCGCACATGAATCCCCATTGCTACCACGGGTTGTTCGGTCTCAATGCCCTTCCGATTCGGGTCTGATATAACGGGGACATCCTAGCCAAACACTACTAGATAGCCCTAGGTATGACAACCAATAGTACAGGAAGGTGTCTATGAGCAACCCTGGAAACATCCCATACTATTTTCGTTGATGTCCAAGGACATAAGTGTCAAAATGACACTTCTCAATCCCAAACCATACGTAATCAGTCACATTCTCAAATCAGTCATATCATATACACTTTAGTAACTCATCATATAGAAAGTATACAATGACATGATCAATCTCATATACAACTGACAATAGAAGATATCCATAAACAAAAGAATACATATGTGTAATGCTATTGTAATTGAAGTACTTGCATCAGTAGTATAACAACAAAAATACATTTATGCTAATGAATCCAAAAGAATCTACATAAGGAAACTAGATTCACAAAATCTATGTAATTATAGAAGTAACTGTCCTTACCTTATATAGCTTCGAAGAATATCCCAAGAATTAAGGAGAATGGTTCCAAACTTAGTAAGAAGATCCTAAACAATCATAGATACCTTATTAGGAAAGGGGTCTAAAAGATAGAAGGTCAAACCATTCAAAACAGACCAAACACAGAGCTACTGACTTGCTTGGTCGATTGGTTGGTCTATTGACCCAGTCGACCAAGCAGTCGACCAACTGAGTCAGTAAGAGGCATAATTGATGTTTCTGATCTGAAACTTGATTTTCATGATCCGAAACATCACCAATCTTGGAGGAGATTACTACAACAGTATTCTAACACTAAAGGGTAAGTCTAAACACTAATATTGATCAAAACATAAAGGTACTAAATAGGAAACAAAACTTTCCATAAAAGTAACAATTAGGATTTTCGATGAAAACATAGTATGATCGCGAAAAGAGAACCATAGATGAAGGGTTTCTCATTCTTGTAAAGAAATAACAAAGATCATACACTAATCTATCATGAAGAACAGATCTAAACATGCTAAGAATTGAATCAAAGGATGGACATTGTTTCATGAAGATTCCACAATGATCATGGCGAAGATCAATATGAAATCATGAAACAAAAGAACACAAGGAGATTTTTAGAAGGAATGGTTGCAAGAATGCAGCATCTACTTCATAATCCCCATCAATAAGAGATGAAATCAGAAACAGTAGATTACAAGAGAGACTACAAACCTTAGATGGAGGAATAGGAGATGGAATGCTTGAATCTTCACAAAGATCTTCACCAAAATGCAGAGGAGAGGCTTGAGAGAGAGTCTTCACATGTCTCAGAGGGTTTAGGAGGCAGAGGAGACGAAATAAACTCGTAGACAACAATATATAGAGCAACCAAGATGACAGCAAGGCCAAGACATGGATTTGAAGGTCCAAACCAAAACCAAACTTAAGGAGCTTCTCCACACACCTCATATGACTTACCTAGTATGTAGAAATGGCTTCGAACCAAGTCAATTAATACTCCAAGTCCATCAACTAAACTCTTCTTCAACTAGGTGCAGTTTCCTTTTCAGTTCTGAACAAGTTTCCATATATGGAACACCATCATCAATTTCCATGGATTCTAGGTCAAACACCAAGTCTTCCACTGAGATGGCCCATAGTTGACTTCTCCCTTAACTGCGGGTCATCGGAACAAAAGGGTTTCCGGGTCAAGGTCAAAGTTAGGATAGGGTTGGATTTCACACTTGTGACCATCCACTATTATCTCCAAAATTACATGGCACCTACATGCATAATCACAAGTTCCCCACAATTAAATTTTGCAATTAAATGACTAGTCAACTTACTTCAATACATTGTACAATATGTAGGCAATATTGCCCTATCACTAGGGGGTGACACTGTCACATCCCTCTAGCCGACACCCTATCTGGAATACCTGAAGGTGTGATCCATAGCCCCGAAGATCAAGTTTAGGAACGATCATATCCACTTAGCACAATAACATAATCAAAAGCAAGAACAAATCATTGTATTCAAGTAATTTAATAATAAAATCAAGAAAGGATCACAGAAGGATCACAAAAGAACATTAGAGTGTGGAAATAACGATACCAAATCAAAAGATAACTATAGAGTATAGCGGAAATATACCCCACAAACAAACGCGGAAGGTATATCGAAATCTAAAGCAATCAGAATTAAAATAAAAGTCTAGAAGAACAAGAGTAAACTAGTCAAAAACTTCTGTCGGCTCTCCTTCTTCTTCAGTCTTCATCTTCTTCAACATAGGGTTGTGCTCTTGTAGCTTTAGGTCAACATCTAACTCATGATTCCATTGGTGAACAAGACGATGCCGGCTGGCATCAATAAGAACCATCAGAGCAGCCCAAACGTGTGACTGGCTGCCCCACTGGTCATAACCTTCTCCAGAGACTTTCGGAGCTACACCATATAAGGAAGGGTCCTCCATACCGTAGCATGGGTTCTCTTCCGAACCTACAAGGTCATCTAAAAACAAGTCCCTCGAAGGGTAAGCTCAAGAAGAACTTAGCAAGTATCCAATCACAATAAACATCTTCACACACATTACAAGGCAAACATAAATGCAATGATATGAAACAATAGATGCAAGTATGCTTCTAACTCTATATTTATATGTTGGTCTTTATTGGCGGACACACTTTAAGTCATAGCACCATACTCCTCTGGGTGGGTCTCAAATCACTCTCCCTCAGCCTTCCTGGCATCTTGGGTTCTCCGTTTAGTAAATGGGTCCTGAAATCAGACATTCCTTGGCTGGGGTTTAGGTCAACACTCTCTCACATCACCATTTGGCCTAAGTATTGGCATGTGTACAGAGTTAATCTTAGCCCAATGCAAGTCATCTACTGAGTCACATCTACTTAGGGTTAGATACATCCATTCCTCGTTTCCCGCGATCCTTTCCGGTGCCTTTCCCACTAGAATCACAGTCTCCTTCCTGGCTATGTAGACTTTTAACCCTATTGGTCATCCACACATAGTAAATGGGAAGCTCTCATGTCCTCTCATGCTTCCCGCAATCTCGAGCACCCACGAGCCCAAGTCTACCACATGCAACCCTACCAATCAATGCCCCCCACAATGTGATTCATGTCCTCTCATGGGTTGGTTACCGGTCTTGAGCAGCCACAAATCCCCATTGCTGCCACAGGTCACTCGGTCTCAATTCCCCTTCTAATGGAGTCAAATATGACAAGGGTTTCCTAGCCAAACACTTTTAGACCAATCCTAGGTATGTCAACTAGTCGTCAGGGAAAGCGCCCAGGGGCACCATAGGAAAGCGTCCCTTACCACCTCCATTGGTATCTAAAGACAGAAACGCCAAAAGGGCGTTCCCCATTCCACAACTACAACCTAGGCATTCACAACATATCATTATTCCATACATATCACAATCAAGTCCAAATCATATTCACATCATTCATAATTGAATCCAGTATGTAAGTCACAATATGAGTAACCTACTGTAATTGCAGAAGTAATGTAATGTAAAGCAAGTAAAACAACAGTAGTTGAATCATACATTTGAATCACATCATAACATGGTATGTAAATATGCATATTGTGAGTGGAGTATTCACCTCAAAATCCGAAATTATAATCTTCAAGTAAGATACCAGAGAATAATTCCAAAATCATCTAAACAAGCTTAAGAAAACATGTATAAGTCATAAAAAGAAAATCCAAAAAATTGGAGTCGAACGGAGACAAAACAAGGCAAAAGTTGCTGTCAACAACCCTTTGGTTGATGCTCTTGATTGATGGATCGATCAAGAGGATCAACCAAGTAGATTCAGTACGGACATAATACACTAAATTGGTCATAACTTCTTCGTTTGAAGTCCGATGACTCCAAAATTTGAAGGGGAGTTCCCCAAAAACATACTAAGACTATCTCTGAAGTTCTAAGCATCAAACAAAGTCAAAAGAATAGAGTTCTAATCGAACCATAAAATTAGGGTTTTAGAGAAAACAGTCTTTGGATTCTACGAAGAGGCTAGAGAGAATGAGAATTCACTCTAGGGAAAGAAAGAATAGTATTTCAAAATCAAGAAGGGTATTGGAAAGGATCCAACAAATAAAAGAAAATCAAGGTTCTCAAATAGGATACCCTTTCTTGAAGGTTACCCAAAAATTTCCTTAACAATAAACCCAAGGTAGATTCACAAAGTAGAAAGGGAAAAGGGATTCACCCACAAATTATGGGGATAGAAGGAAAGGTTGTAACAATGGTGTGAGACCTTTTCCACAATCATAAAGATAGGTAGAAAAATAAGGAGAGAGTAACTCATGGTCTCATGCCAGATCAAATACATGGAACATCACCATATGGTTTCAAGGGAGAACATAGAGTGAATGGGGATTCACTCTAAGACTATAAGGATCAAAGAATATGCCATTACATAAGTGTAATACCTTCCTCACAATCAAAACAATTAGAAGAAATAAAAGAGAGAGAGTAGATCTGGAGAGTAACAGACCGATTACTAACCTTGAAGAAGGAGATTCGGTGGAGAAACTCTAACAAATGCTTGGGGATCTTCCTTGGCTTCGAAGAGGAAGTTCTAAGGTCATTCCCATGTTCTCCAGAGGCTTAGGTACATAATGGGGCTGATCACTATGAAATTCTAATAAATAGAGCTTAAAAAACCCTAAAAGTTAGAGTTTTACAAAACTGCCCCTGTCACTAGGCAGCTTGCCCAAACTCAGGGATTTCAAGCTCTAAACCTCAAA
Source organism: Hakea prostrata (assembly GCF_041222555.1). Classification (NCBI taxonomy): domain Eukaryota; kingdom Viridiplantae; phylum Streptophyta; class Magnoliopsida; order Proteales; family Proteaceae; genus Hakea; species Hakea prostrata. The sequence continues at coordinate 15,306 of NW_028291135.1, forward strand.
ATTTCAATGGGGCTTCTCCCAACTCAACAAGAAACTTACCTAGCATTGAGGGACCTTCCAAATCCTGTCCAACTAGGCGTCAAGTCGATCAACCAAGCTCTTCAACACTAAGATGCAATTCAACTCCAAAACATACAAGGTTTCTAAAAGGGAATTCCATCATCAATATCCATGGGTAAAGGTCAAACACCATGTCTTCTATTGAGATGGTCCACAAAGACTTCTTCCTTCACTTCGGGACTTCGGATCTACACTAAGGGAGAGGTCTAACTTGACTTCCTAGGACCTTCCAAAGATAACAACACTGTATTCAAGGTCCAACTTCAAGGTCAAACATCAAACAAGCTTTTCTTCATCCAAAACAAATAGGGTGTCCAAGTTAGGGTTTGGGTTTGATTTCACATTCTCCCCCCTTAAGGGCTTGTTTGGTTACGTGAGTCTAGAGATTTGAAATCTCTGGATTCACAAATGGGATATTTTTACCTGTTTGGTTATGTGAATCCCTAGATTCATGAAAACTAGAGATTCACCTTTTTACACTAAAAATGTGAATCTGTTATGGGTATGAAGTGAAATCTAGAGATTTCACCCGTACTATCAAAGCGTTAAAAATTTGAACCATAATTCAATAAATATTTTTTAAAGATACATCTACAAATTTCATTCCAAAAATTTAAGCTAACCAAACAGTTAATTTTATGAACCACGACTCTAGAGATTTGAAATCTTTAGATTTTTGAAATCTAGAGACTCAAGTAACCAAACATGCCCTAAAAGAATTTCGTCTTCGAAATTGGGAGAGTACTTTGCTTCCAAAGAGATGGAGATACTCACTTTCATCTTGACTTCCTTCTCCCAAAATTTTTTTCGGGGGTAAACTTCTATCTTACGACTTCTTTTCAACGAAACAAGGCAAACACATACGGCAGAGAAATAAATCAAAATAATGCATATGGTATGTACGCAATGCATAAGCAAAAATTATCCCCCCAACGACACGACACTTGCAAAGTGTCGATGATATATCGTCGAGAAATCAGTGATATATCGTTAATGGTCTATTTTTCAATGGTTGACAATATATCGCCGATTTCTTGGCGATATATCACCTAGTGTCGGTGATAACTAAGAAATTCGGTCTAATTTTTTACCAAATTTCTCTCTCATTTTTTTAAAATTTTTCTCTCCTCTCCAAACTTTTCCAATGCCCCTCTCTTATTTTTTGCACTTTTTGCCATGTTTTGATCTGATCTTCAATATCTATGAGTACATTGCTTCGTTATTGCTAGACGTTACGTTGTTTCTATCGATCAGGAGGGATTTCGCACAGATCTGCGAGTTTTTTCATCTCATAGGTAACCATTATTCTCCAACTAATTTTTGACAAAATGCATGCCATAATGTTGTTGGATGGTTATGAAATTAAAATATGTTGAATACCATCAGCAGATCTACGAGCTCACTTGCAAAGTAATTTATTTTTTGTTTTATTTTTGTGAGTAAAAAAATTATATTTTTAACACTGAAAATGATTACTTTTTAAGTGATATAAATGTTGTATGATGATTGAAAAACATATGTGGAACTTCATGAGCCAATCTATGGACTCATAGAGTCGAAATATTTTTCCACCCAATAAATAATTATTTTATTTTCAAAAATATTAAAATATTAATAAAAATATCAATAATTATGAAAAAAAATGGAGAAAATAGAGGAAAATGAGAAAAAGTGTTTTGAAAATTATGGAATAATTATTTAAGTATTTTTCAAGTGTTGGCTGTGTTATTCATCATTGGTTTTGATATGGGCAGTCTATTTTTTTTGCCAAAAAAATTGTAAAAATTTATTTTATATTTAAAAATAAAATGAAGAATTTCTAATTAGTAGTTATACACTTATACTTAGGTACATTATTACATATTTACATCATACATGATTGGTTATTTGTGTAGAGAAAATTATTTTGGTGTTGTGCAGTGACTTATGCAATCATTTTGAATGCAACAATCATCATGTCTACTAGTGGGAATCAGAAGAGAGCTAGTTCTAGACAGAGACAGCCACAAGGACAGCAGGAGAGACCAGCAATAGGAGGGAGGACGGACCCAGCATGGCAAGAGAATCTACTCAGGTGAGAAAATAATTACTCAAGTGGCATTAGCAGCTTTAAGGGTCACATCATTGGGAGTTCAAAGGATGTGACCATATGCACAGAGACCCATCAAGATGTAGTGAATGCACTTAGGGATTTATATAAAGTGAAGGGGAAGAAGAAAGATGATCGGAGGAGAGTCAACAAAGCACTAGATGATGCAGTGCAGGGACTCTCATCATATAGAGATGATTTAGATGATGATTGGGATGTTGATCTTGTTGATGTGGTGAGAGATCAGGAGGAGTGGGACATGTGGTGGCCCATGGCAGAGAGCAAACAATTGCACCATCAGGAGTAAGATATGGCTAGAGCTAAAGCTTCAGGAGCTTGTCCCTTTAAGGCTATAGGGGCTAGACCATTTGAATCTAGGGAGAGGGTTGGTGTATTTGGCATGTTTGGCAGATCACAGAGTTTGAGGGCCCCTCGTACATCAAGTCCAACACCATCTTATTATCCACGCCGTGGGGACTTGATCATGAAGCAAGATCTTGATATTTTCAGGAAGAAGGGGGCCAAGCAGCCCAAGATTTATGGTGTATGGAAAGGTATGGCCAAGAATGTAAAAAAGGAAAAAGAAAGGGGGGGGGGGAGTTATTATAAAAAAAAAGGGGGGGGGGGGTTATAACATTGGTTTGTGTTTTTGTTTTGGTGGGGGTGGGGGGTGGGGGGGGGGTGCTTTTTTTTTGGTGTTGGTCGCCCCCCTGGGGGGGGAGGGGGGGGGGGGGGGAGGAAGGAGAAAGGTCAAACCCCACAAAAAACCACCAAGGGGATACCCTATCTGGATTACCCGGGGAGTGAAGTACTGTCCCGCCGATCAAGTTTAGGAACGATCATAGTCACTTAGCACAATAATATAATCAAAAGCAAGAACAATTCCTTATTTCCAAATAATTCAATAATAAAAGTCGAGAAAGTACCTCAGAAGGATTCACGAATAACATCAGAGTGCGGAAAGGATTTCATTAGTATAAACAATCAAGTGTGAAAAGGAGGGAGGAAACCCATCCTATAATAATAGCGGAAGATGGTTCGACTAAAATTTAAAGATTACAACCGGTTCACCAAATAACAAGTTAAACAACTAAACTATAGTCCCGACAATTTAAATAAAAGGTTGAAAAGGGAATGAGGCGACGTCCCATCCCTAACACACAATATAAAACTGAACTACTACAAAAAGTCCCGATCTCGGTCTACTCGTCTTTATCAACTGGTTCATCGCCACCAGTATGATACAAGTCTTCAACTCGGCCTCCAAAGGGTTGACTTCCACAGTCAACAGTGGTAGTACCTGCAGGAAAGTCTAACAAAGTATGTTGCAAAAAGGAGTGAGTTCGAAAGAACTCAGCAAGGAAAGTTATTCCATAATAACATAAATCATATGATGCGCAGCATAGCATGATGCAATATGATATGAGACATATGATGCAAATATGAATCTAACTCTAAGTATGCTGGTCATCTAGGGTAGACATGCTTTAAGTCATAGCACCGTACTTCTCTGGGTCGTCAGTCACTCTCCCATTTCCATATCTTGGGAATGCCCGGGGAATATCGGTAAAGTCCTCAAATAAACCATGGTTAGGGGATCGGTCACCGCTCTCTCACATCACCATTTGGTCAAGTACTGGCGCATGTCATAGTAAAGCCTAGCCCAATGCAAGTCATCTACTTAGTCATATCAACTCAGATCCAGATACGTCCATTCCTCGCCCCCGACGATCCTTTCCGGTATCCTTCTCACTAGAGTCAGCGTAATCCCGGATTACGGACTCATCAACCCTATTGGTCATCCACATATAGTAAACGGGAAGCTCTCACGTCCTCTCACGGGTTGGTTACCGGTCTTGAGCGCCCGTGAGCCCAAGTCTATCCATATGCAACCCTACCAATAAATGGCCCCCACAATGAGATTTATGACCTCTCACGGATTGGTTACCGGTCTTGAGTGCCCACAAATCCCCATTGCTACCACAGGTCGTTCGGTCTCAATGCCCTTCCGATTCGGGTCTGATACGACAGGGACATCCTAGCCAAACAACTAGACAATCCTATGTATGTCATCCAATAACCCGGGAAAGAGTCGATAGGCACCATCGGAGAACATCCCATACTATTCCCTCCGGTGTCCAAGGACAGAAGTGTCAATAGGACACTCCACAATCCCAAGTTATACCTAGACAATCACATATTCAAGTTCATCACTTCTCATGCATCCAATACATCTTCATAATACAAGTTAAATCATGATATTGAAATGAATCATCATAGACATAAGTAAACAAGAATATTAATGTAACATGACAAGAGTATAAAGATTTCAATACTACTGTTCTAACACGTATATCACAGTCTTATAACGATTAAAAGAGATCAAGAGATTCTATTCATAAATAAGAACATAAATCATAAGTTGATGATCTATATGTTTATGGAGATAACCATCTCTACCTTAGGTTTAGTTGATGATGAATTGAGAGTACCAAGAAATAGTCCAAAATAATTGTTAAGGCCCTAAACAAACATCAATAATAAGTTAGAGAAGGAATCGGGAAGATTGGATGTCAATTGGATCAAAACTAGCCAAGGTTGCTGTCAGCAACAACTTTGGTCGATGGTTTTGGTCGATGGTATCGACCAAAATGATCGACCAAAATTGTCTTCGAGACAGAATAGTGGATTTTGGGGATTTCAGTCCGAAATGGGTCTTCCGGTGTTCGGATCAATCTAGAACTTGGACGCATACTTAACAACAGTAGTAGGACACTATAAATCAAGGAATTAACCCAATCCAATGGTCTAATTAAAAAGCCCCAATTTGAGCTATCAAGTTCAAGTGATAAACATCATCGCATGAGTTGGAATTGATTGCATTGATGAGGAATAGCATGCAATAGCTAGAGGAACTAATAGGAATTCGATTGGAATCATATGACAATGTTAAACATGAACATAATACACTTTATAGCTCAGTTTGATATCAAATGGTATGATGTTAATAGGTAAATCATGGAATACATATGCTAGGCATGAGATATAAGCATTAGCATCAATGAATGGCTAAGGGAATCATGGATTGAGCATGAGTAGGCACTTGGAATGGTGGTTGCAAGGTTGCAGCACCATTCCAAATGTCCCATCAGCAAGATGACAATAGAAAGGAGTAGAAAATGGTAGGGTAGAGAGTGGAATGAAGAGTCTTACCTTAGTGTAGAAGATGAAGGCAAGAATCAATGATAAACTAAGTGTCTTTGTTGAGATACCATTCACACTAACCAAGGAGCTGCTTTGGGAAGCTCTCCCCACGTTCCCAAGTGAGAAAAATGATTGCAAAAGGCTCAAGGCTCGAGGTCATATTAAATAGAAAAGGAATATTCCATCGAATCATTAACTTGGCAGACTGGGACATTTTGGTCGATGCTTTTGGTCGATGGTATCGACCAAAATGATCGACCAAGATGATTTCAGCAGAAAACTCAGGTTTAGAACTGCAACTTCAAGTAGGGATTTGAAAGGCTATACAAGGTCAAATTGAGTGAGGTTTTCTCCTACAAGTCAATGAAGAAGTCTAGTTTCAAGAAACACCTTAGGATCAAACATGGGAGGCCATTAGGTCCACCAACTAAGCTCACCTTCTTTGATGCGCAAGCAGGATTTTCCAGATATAGTTCAGCAACTTCGGACAGGGATTTGGAAGGCTATATGGGGTCAAATGGAGTGGGGTTTTCTCCTACAAGTCCATCAAGAAGTCTAGTTTCAGGAAATATATTCTGATTGAGCACAGGAGTTCATTTGGTATTTCAACTAATTCACCCCTCTTCGGTGCGCAGATTCAAAACTAACACTGACAATGCTCTCAAGTGAGGGGCATCATCATCAATGTCCACGGGCTTGGGTTCCGACACCAAAACATCAACCAAAAGGGTCCACAAGTCTCATTTCCCCCAATTTGGGTCTTCGGACCTACAAACATAATAGGTCCCGGGCTGGGCCAAGGTAGGATAAGGCCAAACATTACAAATCTACCCTAAGGGAAAGGTTTGACATGGCTTCCTAAGGTTTTCAAAGATAATAATATTGAAACTAAAGTCCAACTTTAAGGTCTAATATCAAACAAGTCTTTCTTTATCCCAAAATAAAAAGGGTGTCCGGGCTAGGTTTGGGCTGGATGTTACGGGGTAAGCAAAATAAACACTTATGAGATATATGCCCCCCACCCGGGGGGGGGGGGGCCCGAAAGAAAAACCCACCCCCACCTTATGGTTGGGGGGGAAACCCCCAAACAAAACGGCCAAAAAAAAAAAACACCCGGGGGGGGGAGGGGGGGGGGGGGGGGGGGGGGGGGGGGCCAAAAGAGAGGGGGACCCCCCCCCCCTCCCCCTCAACCCAAAAAAAAAAAAAAAAAAAAAAAAAAAAAAAAAAAAAAGGACTAGACAGATAACCAACTTCATCTACAATCATAACGTTGCTTTGGCTATGATCAGGAGATCATGTGAAGGTGAGTTGCTGTGACCTGGTCTAACAAGATTCGTGACGAATTTCGTCACCTTGAGCAGTATGCAGGAGAAGAAGTCGGGCCTCAGATCCATGTTTGCATCCCAGGAGTGGTTTGATTGGGTTGGATCCAACTAACATAACTATCTACTATTTCATCTTACAAATTATTATATTATGACTCTATGATTATCTTGTATATCTAATTATCTAGGGTCTATTGACTTAATGAGTTTGTGATAATTTAGCACGACCAATGAGCGCAAGCCACATAACACAATATCATCTGATGAGTTTTGGAGAAATGTTATTGTGGTGTTGCAGACCTTAGAGCCTATTATAAAGGTCTTGCGTATGGTGGACTCTTCCTTGAGGGGGCTCACTATGCCCCACTTGTATGCAGCTCTTAAGCGTATAAAAGTTGATATAGAGGCAGGAAACCCTAGAGGGCACTGGGCTTTCTTGGATATTGTGGATGCACGATGGACTACTCATCTGATGCATCCCCAGCATAAGGCCAGTAAGTAAATATTGTGGGTTGTTGACTTGTAGTTGTAGGTATTGGCAATACATTCAATTCTAGCTCCAATTTCCCCTAACTATAAGCTTTTTTAATTGTGCAGCCTTTTCTAAACCCTAGATGTCAATATGGTGAACATTTGGGGTTGGACATAAACTTGTTGGATGCCTTATTACAAATGATTTTAGGGTTGGAGCCAGATCCGAAACTTCAATCATTTTGCCACAACGAGGTGAGACATTGAGAAATTTCAAACAATTAGAACTTTTATTTATTGTTAAAAGAATTTAGCTAGCCAATCAATACAAGTGATTATACTATTGCAAATCAAGTTCTTTAGGGATGCATTTGGGTCCTTTAGTGGAGATGCTGCTGTACGAGGCAGAGAAACCAGTGATCCAGGTTAGATACTTAGATCCTTAGATGCATGAATGCATTTTATAGATAAGTTGATTTAATGTAATTATTAAAGTTCGAAGTTTCAAACTTAATGTTTTTGTTATAATGCAACTGAGTGGTGATATCTCTATGACAACAGTGCATCAAACCTTCAGAGATTGATGATTAAGATCCTGTCTCAGACTTGCTCTGCCTCTGGATGGGAGAGGAATTGGAGTACATTCAACATGATCCACTCTAAGAGGAGGAACCGGTTGGGAAGTCAACACCTAAATGATCTAGTGTTTTGTCACTATAATATGAGGTTGAAGATACAACATGTCAAGGAGCAGGCTAAGAATAGTAGGAAGTACATTAATCTTGATGATATATTTGAGGTGGGCGCAAATGACCAGGATCCCCTCACTCAGTGGATGTTGGACAAGGGTGTGCCAGTGTTGGATCAACCTGAAGGGAGGCCTGACCTAGAGCTAGCTCGAGCTGCAGGGGTTGATGTGGATGAATTTATGGCCTCTTGAGATGGGTAGGCACATGTAGAGGCAACAACTGCTACTATTGATGAGGATTGGATGATGGCACTAGGCATGTAGGAGTGGCAGGATGATGTTCTAGATGACACACTTGCTCCTAGTCAGACTACGAGGGATGATGATGATGGTGGCGGCGGCGGAGGCCTTGAAGAGCGTTTGCATGTTCCACTACTAGAGACACAACAACCCCCACTTAGATATACTAGGGAGAGTCATTTCACACATGCCACTACTTAGACACAACACAGAGGTGGTTACGATTATGGATCCTATGGTTCTAACGGTTATGGATCCTATGGTTCTTATGTAAATCGTTCGGATCCGACGGACAACTTAATAGGAGCAATGGGGTCCATGAGCTTGGATGAGTCTGTAGGCTCCACACTTGGTTATGGGCCTACCGGTATTTAAGGTGTCCCTCCTTCTCATGGACAGTATGGTATGGGTATGGGTATCCGGTCTAGTACTTCGTATTATGGGCGCAAGGCGATAATTACTATGAGCTTGGTCTATCGAGCCCAATGTCTATTGACAAATCCATACCTTCACATTCATTGGCACCAGCAGTAGCATCATCAGGAATGCAACACCTTCCTTGGCCCTATTCTCAATTCCCTCACATAAGAGTTCTTTGGTGGCAGAAGATGAACGCTATATAGCTGTAATTGATGATTATCTGAAGCACTATCAGTAAGATGGAATCAATATGTAAATTTGTTGGGGGATTGGAGACAACACAGTCAAATGGAGTTCGATCCACCGAGGCACAATACTTGTAATTGAGAGTTGGAGATTTAAGATGATTGGATGATTCTATGTACTTGTATAATGAATTGTAGACTTTAGATGATTTGGTTTATATGAATTTCCAAACTTCTAGTTTTGTGGCTTTCGCCCACATACAGTTGGACATAGGTCAATTAAGAACATTAGTTTAGGTGATGTTTTAGGTCAAAATAACACTCCTAATGTGTTTATTGGCCTCAAATTAGGCTCCATGTCAAGTTTCAGGTCAAAATGACCCCAAATGCCCCTCTAAACCCGGGGGCGGGGGTCAATTTTTTATCAAACCACCTCAAAAAGTTGCCCAAAATTTTGGCTTGTGTCACTGTGTCGGGGGTGTCGCTAGCCACCGACACGACGACACCAGCAGAAATTTCGAATCGTGCTTAAATACGCTTACCCTTTTAAGTGCCATTTAAGTCATTCAAAAATTGAAATTCAAATTACGTAAATTTCCTTCGGGGCAAGATTTACAAAAATACTCTAGAGCTGATCCTCTCTCTCTCATGGGATTTTTCAGGCCAAAATACATTTGCCTCTTGGAATTCTTCCGCCATGCTGCCCGCCTTGGTGGATGGGTTCTGTTTGGAATCAATCTGCCTTTGATTGAAATGGCTATGGTTATCATTTTTGGGTCAGCTTGATAGATGGGTATTGTTTGGAAGGAAGAATTGATGATGCGCAAGAAGAAGAAGAATTTACCGGAGATAATGAAGAAGAAATAGCTATGTTTGGAGTCGTTTGGAGTCCAGATTTGTTGATTGATCAGAAATTAGTACAATTAGTTTTATAATGAGGGATTCTGATTGAGGTAATCTTGGATCTAGGTTTTTGGGAGTTCGGATCATCTGTTCCCCGACGGCTGTTGACCACAAATTATAGGGGGACCCACAGGATAAAGGTGATGCTTTTTTTTAAATGTTTTATTATTTTTACTTGTGGGACCCACATAGTTTATGGTTGTAAAGCCGTCAAGGAAGCACAGAGTACTCCTTGTCAGGGGAGATGATCCACATTCAGTTTTTAGGTGTTGATCTGTCTCAATTTGCTACCAATTAATTTTCAAAATCGAAATATATGCAAAAATCTCATCAACAGTAGAAATCATAATCAGAAAAGATAAAATGAACACAATCATGTGAAGATCAGCACAATGAAAGAATTTCAGAGCCAAAATCTGTTAATACTCTGGTGAAGAGACTTGACTCTGGTCTAACTTCCACGGCACAATCCTCTTCCTGACTGTTTAGTTCTGACTCCACTACTCTTTCTCACAGGTTTCAAATTTCTGATAATCAACTTCTAACTTTCCAACCTCTAAATTAGCTTCTCCTCCATCTACAATGATGGATCCAATAATTCAATCCTTCAAAAATTAGAAGACACAAATATGGTTTTTTCCATCTAGAGAATAGAAGACAAAGAAGAAGAAGTGGGAGAGAGAGGGAGAGAGGTGAGAGGAAAAGAAGAATAAGAAGAGGAGAGTGTGTTGCCATTACCTAATGGTTGTTATTGAGATATAGAATTTACTCAAAAATAAAAACCAAAAATAGAGGATAGAAGATGAACAATTCAGGAGCAACAACTAACCGATTCATGGAATACTTGCAAAAGCATGAGAAAGAGTGATTTCAAAATCCCCAACACTCTGGTAATTTTGAACAACCCAGTTCACCCTATCCTTATTTGATTCCATCTGAGACAAATCATTTACGGTGTCTCTGTCTTCAAATCAACTTCCAACTACCCATTATCAGTAAAAAAAGAAGCTTCAAAAAAGTAGAAAAGAGTTGAAGAGAAGAAGCAAGTAGATGAGAAACATGAGAAAATGAGATTTCGAAACCTTGTGAAGCAGAAGTGTAGGGTTTTGAGCCTAAATGAATCCACAAGCTCTAATCTCGCATTCCACCATGAGTTCCTCCATCTTCACTCTAATAATGGAAAAAGATTGAATCTAAACTTCACCATGTGGGTGCCATGTAATTTTGAAGATAATAATGGATTTTCACCCCAAAATAGTGTGTGCCATGTAATTTTCTTTACATATTTTATTTTTGGTCAATAATGAAGAGGTTAAACATATTACTTACTCACCCAAGAACATAATTGATATTATAGGTGTTTTATTTATTTATTTAACCAAGTCCTTTATATTCAGCCAAACAAGCCAAGGGAGCAAGAGAGCATAATACTTGCAACCAAGGAGAAGAGATAAGCCATACAGTCGAGTCCGAATAGACTGGGGTTTTTGGGCTAGAAAGTTTGCTATAGTATTAGACTCCGAGTAATATGATCAATAGTACAAGAAATGAAAAAAGTCTTCCGGTGCCCAATGTCCTCCACTATTGATGCATGATACTCTGGAGCTGGATTTGTGGAGGGGTTATTTAAGCACTTTACCAACTCTAAACAATCAGATTTGATCAATACTCATCCAAGCCTTCACCCAAGGCATGTAATAAGCCCATTCATAGTGCTAAGGCTTCACCCATAAATGGATCTTGAAAAAGGGTTGGTTCAGATACGTCCAATAAGGGCTCACCTATGGTTCTTGATTACAGCTCCCAAACCACCCAAGTCCCCATTGGTTTTAATGCTGCATTTGTGTATACCTTTACTTGGCCTAGTGGGTTGATTGTATGCTGATCTACCACTTGATTGAAATGATACGGACTGTAGAGAGGATTGGTAAGCTGAGATAGTATGGGCCTCGTGAAGAATGGGCTTTGCTGGTATAAATTCTATCCATGCTATGGTTGCTGCTTGGAAGTTGGACCACCTCAATTAGAGTCCACTTCTTCCTATTAAACACATGGTCATTCTTGCAACCCAAATGTACCAACATATATAAAAACATAAATGTTGGGCTTCTTTCGTCTTGATGCTAGAGCCCATATTGATCCTTTGTAACTCTTGAATCTACCAATACAACTCAAATTGATCACGAGAATGAATTCAATAGTCCACTGGTGCTTGCAAACCAACATGCTTTTGCAAATGAACATTCAAACATAATATGTGGTGTGGACTCATTTGAAAAACCGCACATTGTACATGATGGATCAATGTGTATGTTTCTTCTTTGAAGAGTTGCCCCTGATGCTAAACCTCCTGCGACGGGCCTCCAAACAAATTGCTTGACTTTGGGTAGTGTCTTGATTTGCAATAAATTTCCAATCCTTCGGTATCAACAATTTTCAAGGAGGTGTATGATATGATGTGGCTTGGTCCTTCTGAATGTTCTCCTATTTACTAGCAATCTTATGGTATACCAACTTCACTATTAACTTGCCATCTTTGCTGCCGGTGCAATAAAGCTCATCTTTTGCTGGGATCAAGATAAGTTGGGTCTTAAATATTGCTTTCCTATCCTCTTCATATAAATATTGGTGTAAGATGTCTCTCTTCCATGTTCTACTATCTTGGTCAATTACGTCCGCAACCCAATACAAATCACAACCTATTGGCATTGGGTGAAAGAGGGTGAGTTTGGTAGGGTAGGTAGCCACTTATCACCCCGAATCCTCACCTTTGTGCCATGCCCTATCCATACCATGTGTTGGATTAAGGCCTCTCTTCCTTCTAGTATGCTGGCCCAAGCCCATGATGGCTGGTTGTGTCACATCCCCCCAGCTGGTACCCTACCTGAAATACCCGGAGGTGTGATCCACAGCTGTGAAACCCAACCCTAACCTAACCTTGACCTTGACCCGGTAACCCGGTTGTTTTTAGGTCCGAAGACCCGGAGTAAAGGAAGAAGCCAACTATGGGCTATCTCAGTAGAAGACATGGTGTTTGACTCTGAACCCATGGATGTTGTTGATGGAGTTCCATACTTGGATGTCTGTGTAGATTTGGAAAGGAAGCTGCAGCTGTCTGAAGATGAGATTAGTTGAAGGACTTGGAGTATTATCTGACTTGGTTTGGAGGTATTTCCTTACACTTGACATGTCACTTGATGTGTATGCAAAAGCCCATAAGGTTTAAAGCCCATTTGATCCTCCAAATCCCTGATTATTCCTTATTGTCTGCCTTGGTCGACTCCTTGGTCGAGTGGGCCACTTGACCAAGCACTCGACCAAAGGGGTGTGAAATCCGAGAATTTGTAATTTTAGGGTTTTTCACTTTTATTTAAACCCTAATTCGTATTTCTTTGTTATGGCTGCCTCCTAAACACTTTGTGAATGTGAGAACACCTCTCCGAAACTCTCTCTGGTGATTTTGAAGACTCCTCTGTAGATCTGAAGCCTCTCATCGCTGTTCTTACAATTCAAGGTTAGTAATCGCTTCAACATTGCGAATTTCTTTTCTTCGATCTTGTTCTTGATTGAGATTAGGAAGTAGATGCTGCATCCTTGCAACCATCCCTTCGTGATCTCCTTCGTTTCTTTGAGATCTATGATCATCATCATGATCTCAACCCTGGCCGTATATTTTTCCTGGAAACCCTAACCCTTGCTTGATTTCTGGAAAACTTTGGTGACCTCCCATGCGAGGGAAACCTCATGGGTAATGTTTCTATTAACCTAAACTATAATTTCTATGATTTTCTTGTTATAATTTGCAAATCATTAATTCCCTTTCATTCTGTGATCATAACCTTTCCTGGGGAGCCATAAAGGTTGAAACCCTAATTTATTGGGTTAAATCAAGAACCCAATTTTTTTTTACCATGATTTGATGTTTTTATCTTCCCATATGATTCTAATACATCCTAGGAAGTTCCCCTTCAAATTTCGGATCAATCCGACTTCAAACGAGGAAGTTATGGCCAAAGCAGTCTGTACAATTCCGTCTTGACTTGCTTGGTCGACCGGCCCGATCTACCAAGCACTCGACCAAAGGAGTCGGTAGCTTCGTTTTTCGCCCGATTTGATTCGTTTGCTCTCTGATCTTTTAGGCATATTTCCTAATGTTGTATCTATGGTTATTAGGAGTTTATTTGCTAAGTTTGGAGTTGCTCACTTTGATCTTTGGATCATCTTCTTCGATAATCAAGGTAAGGACAATTATTTCCTTAACTACATAGATTGCTTGTTCTCTGGTTTCTACCTTATGAAACTATGAGATTACTTACTGTTATTGTAATATAATTCTGATCTCTTACTGTGAGAACAGTAGCACTTGTTTATATTATCTTTTTCATTATTCATGTTATATGAATTACTTATTATTACCTAATCTGATTTTGCTTTTACATTCTCTTGTATATGATGAACTGTTGGTTGTATATGTCATGACTGATCTGAGAATGTGTTTGCTTAAGTTTGGTTTGGGATTGGGGAGTGTCCTTTTGACACTTCTGTCCTTGGACATCGGAGGGAATAGTATGGGATGTTCTCCGAAGATGCCCATCGACGCTTTCCCGAATCATTGGTTGTCATACCTAGGGATGTCTAGAAGTGTTTGGCTAGGATATACCCCTGTTATATCAGACCCGAATCGGAAGGGTATTGAGACCGAATGACCCGTGGTAGCAATGTGATTCACAGGCACTCAAGACCGGTAACCAACCTGTGAGAGGACGGGAATCATATTGTGGGGGCCATTTATTGGAGGGTTGCATATGGCTAGACTTGGGCTCATGGGCGCTCAAGACCGGTAACCAACCCGTGAGAGGACATGAGAGCTTCCCGTTTACCATATGTGGATAACCGATAGGGTTGATGAGTCCGTATTCCGAGTTGGTCGATGCCATAGGATATGCTGACTCTAGTGCGAAGGATACCGGAAAGGATCGTCAGGGACGGGGAATGGACGTATCTAAAACTGAGATGATATAACTGACTAGATGACTTGCATTGGGCTAGGCTTTTCCCTGACATGCGCCGGTACTTATGCCAAATGGTTGTGAGAGAGTGTGTTGACTAAATCCCCTACCATGGTTTGATGAGGACTTTACCCAATTACCCTGCAGACCCAAGATGCCAGGATGGCTGAGGGGGAGTGACTGACCTACCCAAAGAAGTACGGTGCTATGATTTAAAGCATGTCTACCATAGAGACCAGCATACATAGAGTTTAGATGCATTCATACTTTATCTGTTTCATATTGCATTGCATCATGTTATGTTTTGTCACATGTTATCTATGATGTTATGGATTAACTTGCCTTACTGAGTTTCTTCGAAACTCATTCCTTTTGTATATTTTCTTGTTAGATTATCCTACAGGTACAGATTATTATGACGAGCAGTACAGTGAAGCGCAAGCCGATGAAGCGTATTACACGCAAGGTACTGGCGACAATCAAGATTACTCTGATGATCCCCCGGCGAATCAAGCTGCGTACTACTTTTGAAAACAGCATAGAGTTAGAAAAGATTCATTGGGTTGATGAAGTCCACACTTATGAAGACGTTATCTGTAGACTAGAAGACTCTTGTTCCTAGTTTTTTTTTTAGTACATATGTTTCAGTTGTAATTTCCTTTTTGACTTTCATACTGCATTCCGCTATGTTTGTGGAGTGAGTTTCCGCCTCACTTTACTTCTTTTGATATCTTCGGATATCAGGTATCATTTTCCGCATTTCTTGAGTTAAACCTTTTTTTTATAATATTTAAACATTGATTATTTTCTGTTTATGATTATGTTATTGTATATGTGGGAGGATGATTTCCTCGATACTTGATCTTCGGGGCTGTGGATCACACTCCCGGGTATGCCAGTTAGGGTACCGGTTGGGGGGATGTGACAACAGCCCCGAAGATCAAGTATTAGACAAGCATGCAACCATTACACATAGTAGTCCAATCATGAGCAAGAATAAATCAATGAATTAATATAATTAAAGAATTAAATCAAAAGTAAGGATCTCAGAAAGATCTCAAAACAAATATCAGAGCGCGAAAGTGATGTCAAGTAATTAGAGTAATAGAGTGTGGAAGTAAAAATATACCTAACGTTTACAACTGAGAAGAATAATGGAAATGATCAAAACTAATCTGTCTTCTAGTGGTTCACTTTCTTCTAATTTTGCTTTCTTCTCCGATGGCTCGTACTCCTGTAACTTGGGA
Organism: Hakea prostrata; assembly: GCF_041222555.1. NCBI lineage: Eukaryota > Viridiplantae > Streptophyta > Magnoliopsida > Proteales > Proteaceae > Hakea > Hakea prostrata. The sequence continues at coordinate 31,207 of NW_028291135.1, forward strand.
TTGATTTCTAGCTCGTAGTCCCACCGGCGTGCAATGCGTCTTCTATCATTGTTTATTGGAGCCATAATAGTGCTCCATACTGGTACATGGATCGTACCACAAGCTCTTGTCAACTCCCACTGGTTCCTCAGCTGCATGGTATAAGGGAAGCATCTCCGAACAAGAGCTCGAAATCTCTTCTTTACTTGCAAAATCATCTAAAACAAACATTGTCCTCGAAGGGTGAGCTCAAAAGAACTCAACGAGTAGTTCACATACAAATAACAAATTACAATCCAATTTAAGAACATAGCATGATGCAATATGATATGAGATAAAATGCAAGTATGCAACTATACTTACACAACTACCAACCAAGCTCCGATTCCATTTTGATAGGAAGCCAAACAATATGCTAGTGTAAATTAAAGCAACAAACACAACAAAAATGGATTAAGTATTCAACAAACAAATCACAATAGACACACAAGATTTTTAACATGGAAAAACCCGCAAGGGAAAAAACACGGGACTGTTATCAGAGTTCACCCAAACTTCCACTATCATCAAATGATATTAATAATGGGTATACAATCAACACTCTATCTCTAGATCACACTAGAGGAACACAAAATCACAACCCATCATCAAAAAAATGGAAATTTGAGACAATGGAGAAAAGTCACAAGAGAGGCTTCTCATGAACTGTGGTTGAATGATATTCTGACCATTGGATATGAAGAGCTAGCTGCCACGACCATTCCCTTCAACATTTCACGGTCGGATTTGCCTGAGAAAACCAGGAAATGCCTCTTCTTCTTATTCCTTTTGTTTCTACTCTCTCTCCCCTCTTTTTGTGTTTTTACTATTGTGTGGCAGCTAGACTTGTTAACGGATCGGATTTGGCTTGGCTACACACTAGTATCCGAATTCGATTAGCAAAACCGCTATCCAAATCCGAATCCTATAGAATTTTATAGAAGGCACCGAATTCGAATCCGAAACTTTATCGAATATCCGATAATAATATGATCCGATTATTGATTGGTGATTGTCATTTTTTTTATATTTCTAATTCCACTTTCTGATTACCGATTACCATTTATGAATCCGATTATTAGTCAATTTTTTAGAGAAAAGTGTTTAATACATTACTTTAATTGGATAATATCCGTTTTCTGATTACCTGACTATCGATTATCGGTATCTGAATCCGATTATCATCCATTTTCAGAGAGAAAAATGTTGAATACTTTACTCTATCTAAATAAATTTGTATCCAGATATTATCCAATCTGATAAGCAATTATCCGAACCCGAATCCGGTTGCTTAGCGGACAGATACATATATTTTCCAGTAAGAAAAATTCTGGATATGGATACTCTTAAACGAATACGAATGCAAATTTGGAGACGGATTTTGGCTATCCATTTACAGGTCTAGCGGCAACAACTTTTTTTTTTTCTTAAAAAAACTTGAAGAAAGCCTATTTGCTTTTGACCCTTTTTTAAAAATTGGGTCCCACATGGGTTAATGGGCCGGACCCAACAAGCAAAACGTCGGCAATCTTTCATGCCTCACTTCCACTTGATGTTAAGGACGTCAATCGATACGGTTTCGGCACGGTATCAACTTTGAATACCGAAAACCAAAACTGTATCGTACCGAATTTACACGGTATGGTAAGGTTTTGGTATTAAATCGGTGTGAGAAAATGGTTTAAACACAATATCTAGTGCGGTACGATTTTAGTATAAACAAACCCATGCCACTTTTGTTAGTAGTTCATTAAGACCCTAATGAAATTGCGATCAAACAGTTGATAGAATATGATATTAACAGAGACAAAACAAATAAATCTAAGAAGAGGAGGAGTGAAGGATGAATCGAAAAACTAGAACAAGGAATTAAGGTAGGGTAAAGGTAAAGTGTTTTAATTGTAAAGTTACATTTATATTCCTTAATTTGGTACGGTACCAATTCGGTACGGTTTTGGTACATACCATCAGTATAAGTACCTAAAACCAGAACTGTACTGAAGAAATTGGGTTTCAGTATGTACCGAACCAAATTTTGAACTGTGCGGTACAATACGGTTTTAGACGGCACAGTTCGGAAGGTTAAACGGTTTTGGTACACAATTGACACCCTTACCTGATGTGTAGCACCATTGTGTCTCTGAAGAGGGATAGAAATTTTCAAACGGTATTAATATCCATGGTAGTTCTAACCCGAATATAGTTGAGCTACTCATCTTGGTTGTTTCCACAAATCAGCATAGCCTTCTTTGGAGTTCCAAATCTTTCTGCTAGGTGGATGGCGCGCTTCAGAGTCATGAGGTCGTTAGGGATATGATACAGTTGAACCCAAAGTGTTGTATTTGTGAAACTCCATTTTGCCTTGGGTTCCATCATTCGAGTAGTAGCAGGTTTCCAATGACTGTCCAAGGCCCTTCCTCTATGACATTCTTTAGATCTAACTGATGATGAAAATGGGAAGTATACATGTGTTCTGGCCATCGAATAACATCTATAGGGGCTCTGGTATTCCAACCTTTGATTAAGCCTTCTGTTACAGCCTGGGTTCTATCTTTTGCCTTCCATGACTTTGTCCACCAGGGTGTTCAATAGAGAGAAAATGATTCTATCTCCTTGGTCATCATTGACTAGAAAAGGGGCTTCCTTATCAACTGGGTTAGGTGGTGGAACTGGTGTAGAAGAGGTTTAGGCCATGGGGTAGACGTAAGATCGGGTATTTAGGTCACTGTAAGGAGGGAGAGAGAGGTTATGGCAAAAGTAGAGCAAGCTGTAAACTGAGGTATGGGTTCAGGTAACAAGGAAGGGTGAGAGAAGAGGCTAAAATGAGAAGAGGGAAGAGAGGACGGTGAAGGTTATGACACTCCCGGAGAGGAAGAGAATCAATGACAACAGAGGGATAAGAAAACATAGGACAATGCTAGTTTGATACATTAACATTACAGTTCAAACGCCTAATATCCTGGGGCAGGGAACTGTCTCTAGACCCAATCAAATGGACTGCCTCCTTGGATTCCTGTTCCACTTCTACTCGTTCGATGCCTTTCCCCCAAAGCATGTAGGATGGCCGAAATTGCTTCAGTCATGAGCATTATAAGCAAATGACTGTCAGGTGAGATTTCGGTCCGTTGGATCCAAAATCTCGGTCAATATTTAATCTCGACCGTTGAATTTCAATGGCCAAGATCTAATGGCTGAAATTGTTTTGCTTAACCGTCTTGTGAATTTAATGTGCAAGATTGAAGCAACCACCCACACTGCCCTAATAGCCAAACATTTACCCATAGGGATGGAGGAATAAAAGGGAGGCTTTGATGTGGCATGAATTAGCCGGTTGTTATGATCTCTAATGATCAAACCCAAGCCATATTCCCCTTTTTTAAGTAAAATGACCCATCTCAATGTTCTCCATCGCCTGATGCTGCCTTCTCTACCACCTGTATTGGAGTCTAGGATCTTCTGTTAAACACACCAGTGTTTCTTGGCCATCCATATATGCAGACAAGTTATTAAACAAAGGCTGTAAAATTGTTTGTCTTCTTACTTCGAGCTCTCCATAATCATTGGGAGACTATCCATTCAATCTTCAATCCGAGGAGAACATGGTGTGATTTAGCTAGCTTGGCATGCGAACCACACTACTCCCGCAGCCAAATAAAACGCGGTTTGTATCCTTTACTCGCTCACAGTTTCGATTACAAGTTGGATCCATCAGAACCCTTCGCTTCAATTGTTTTATCCCTGTGGGAATCTCCTCTGAGCATGCCCTCTAGATGAAGTGTTTTGATTCTTGAAGTTTGGGCCTTCCAAATAAATGGTCAGGTCTGCTATTTTTATTGTTCACTAAGGAAGCATCTTTTCAACTACCCAAAAAAAAAAAAAAAATCCGACGACCACCGCTTGAATGTTGGTTGCGTGTTAACTGGACTCGGTTAGAATGGCTTGTCTGAATCCGGATCACTGTGCTCCCCCATGGCTTCTTGACCACAAAAAGTCAAAAACCAATGGGAAGTGTTTTTCACTGTGGGCCCCACTGATATTTGTGGTCAGAAAACGTCGCGGCCGCTGATCCGGACTCGGCTTGTCCACTTCCTTTGGGCGCAATTTACTTCCAATGCCTCCTTCAAGTTACATATTGCCTCTAGTTTCAATGCCTTGCCGTACTTCACTCTAATGCCTTTAACCGTACACCTCCCTAGAATCCATTACAATTGGGGAATGGTCCTACGCTAAGGCAATTTTAACAAGACTATGTGGTCTTTATGAATTCAGATCTCCACTTCAAGTTACACATACCTTTGTCTAATTGAATGCAAACCTTATCTTTGCCTCTTTGTTTGTTGGTCTATGTATATGATGCTCCTCTGAAGTCTGGGTCCATGAGACCCCACAGTTATTCATCATTGTTCCAAAGCTACTGCAATCAGTAGAATGTCTCTGTTACCATTACATTTCTCTTTCCAAAGCCAGTAGGTGTGAAAACCACCTAAATAAATCCGTGGGTACTCTTGTCGCATTGTACCAATCCTCTCTAATTTCTACTAGATAAACAAAATGATAAGATGATATTCAAATATAAATCATGGTTTGAGTAATTGGATTGAATTAATCAAATGATGTTTTTTGGACTGAGGCTAGATAAGCCTCCGCTTATCCATATGTCAGCTACATTCACAGGATAAATAGCAAGGGTATAAGGCGGAATTTTTAGATATTGGCTGCAAAATACACCTCCTCATGAATTTGCTGGTGGTTCTACAAATTTTGCAGAAGAATTTTAAACCTTTGTATTGGGTTTAGTGCATACTAGATATCTTCTCTTGACTAAGGAATGGGTAGAATCTATGATTTTTCTAGTGAAGGTATTGTTGATGTAACTTAGAGGGTGGGGGGTGGGGGTGAATAGGCACTACTGGTGGACAATACAATATTTTTGGTTACTTGCAAATTTACACTTCAATTGGCAAATTTAAAGTAAATTGAACAAATTGTAAACACCCACTATGCAAAAGATTTCTATAGTGATTCGACTTAGCAAGTCTACTTTCACTACTTTCTTTCATAAGAGAGATTTCCACTAGTGATCTCTTTTAATACAATGGGTAGAGAATTAAACCCTTATAAATCTTTGTTGGTTAAGGACAAGAGCACCCCTTACAATTTTTGTTTATCCTAAGGCAAGAGTACCCCTAACCAATCATAATCCACCTAAACTAGAATTAACAACAATCAAATACAAGAGTTTGGTAAAATATTACCTAACAATGGATGCGACATTTTACCCATTATTTGTGAGTGATGCAATATGGAATGAATGCATGAGATAAATGTATGCACCACAAGTGAATTGCCCCAAAGCTTTTAATCACCTCAACTTAAAAAAAACATGCCTCTTTTTTTTGGATGTATTTCAAGGGTTGAGTGAATGTGAGAGGCAAGAACAAATCAACCTTTGACGATTTGAGAGCTTAAGAGTAAGTAGGGACTTGGGAGCTAGTATTCAATGCACAAGATAGAGACTCTTAAATGGGGACGGTTGTGCTTATAAAGGTGGCATTCAAGTCTTTGGCCCAACCCCCCCCCCCCCCCTAAGTAGTTAGAATCATGGAAAGAAAGTTCGGCGAAATTCGCCAGTTTCGCCCCCTGGCGAAACGATACCAGGGGGCGAAACGAGAAATACAATATATCGCCGATATGGCGAGATATCGCCATATCGGCGATAAATACCGAGATTTCGCCGATTTCTCGGCGAAATTCGGCGATAAAGGGCGGGTTCGCTGGGATTTTTCACTAATTATCTATTGAATTTCGTTTGATTTTCTCTCTCCTCACCCACACCATCCAGAGCTTCTCTCTCCTAGTTCTAGGTGTTTTGGCCATATTTTCGTCCGATCTTCGACATAAAATCGCAGTACTCACTTCATTCTTGACGGATATAGCCTTATTCGCGACGATCAAGCGAGATTTCACACAAATCTGGGTGTTTTTCATCTGAGAGGTAAACTGTTCTTCACTAAACTATTTTTTTTGAAAATGCATGCCATAATATTATTGGATGGGTATGAAATTAATATATGTTGAATACAATAGGCTGATCTACAAACTCACGGAGTCGATTTTTTTTTTCACTAAGTAATTTATTTATTTATTTTCGGGCGTCAAAAATTGTATTTTTATACATTTTAAATGCTTGCTTTTTGCATGATATATGTGTTGCATTGTGATTGAAAAAATATATGTGGATCCCCATGGGTCAATCTACAAACTCACGGAGTCGGAATAATTTTCGACCCAATAAATAATTTTTTGATTTTTTGAAATTTATTAAAATATGAATATAAAATATAAATAATTATGAAAAAAGAGAAACAATTAGGAATAAATAAGGAAAATGATTTTGAAAATTATAGAAAATTATAGAATACCTATATAATTATTTTTAAGTGCTTCTTGTATGGTTTCATTGTCGGTTTTGATATGGTAGCCTTTTCTTTTGTCGGAAAAAATTTATATATTGTTTAAAATATTATATTGGTATTGTTTAATTGTTTGTGAAATCATTTTTGTTGCAACGAGACCAACGATTATCATGTCTAGCGGTGGGAGAGGAGCAGGTTCACGGGGCCGGGGACGAGGGGACAGAGACACGGGGAGCGGCGTACGCGGGGAAGGGGAGGGCTGATCTGCATGGCAATCTTGTGTTGCAATCGATGGAAATAAAAGTAAAACAAGATGCAACACTGTGGTAAGGAGTTGAATTCAGTGGCATAAGTAGGTTTAAGGCTCACATTCTTGGTAGTTCAAAAGATGTGGCCACACCTTGACCGAGGTGAATGCGGATATCGAAAGGCGATTAGGGAGATGGAGAAAGACAAGGGGAAGAAGAAACAAGAGAGGAGAAGGGTAAATGAAGCATTGGATGAGGCGGTGCGGGCACCATCATCTTATAGAGTTGATTCGATTCGATCGGGAGGTTGATCCCGTTGATTTGAGAGAGCGGGAGGAGAGGGATGTTAGACGGGCGATGGGCGAGGGTAGGGCGATGGCGAGAGTAGGGCGATGCGGTACCGGGGAGGAGGAGAGGGCCGAGCTAGATTTACGGGAGCTGGTACCTCTAGGCCTGTAGGGGCTGGAGCATGCTGGATCGGGGGCTGGAGCATCCGGATCTAGGGACGGGGGTGGTATACGTGGTATGTTCGGCGAGATCACGAGTCGGAGGGTCCCTTCTACGGCTGATGTACGGGGATCACGTCCACGTGACTATCCACGAGAGGTCGGATCCTATCCTAGAGCAAGATCCCTGATATTTTCGGAAATAAGGGGGCTAAGCAGCCCAAGATCACAGGTGAATGGAAAGGGATGGCGAAGAAAGTGAAGAAGGCAGTGTCGAAGTGGATGTACTACAATGTGGTTCCAGCACATACAGCACAGGGTCCTTATTATAGTAATATGGTTGACACTATTGCAAAGGCGAGTCCTGGACATCCTGGTCCTACCCCTAAGGAGGTGTTGACCACTTTCCTGGCGAGGAGAAGGAGGAGCTGCAAGAGTACATCGGTAATTTGAGAATATTTTGGGAGACATATGGATGCACCATTATGTGTGATGGCTGGACCGGTCCGACAAGAAAATCCATCATCAACTTTATGGTGTATTGTGATCGAAAGAGCTTGTCTTTCTAAAATCTGTGGATGCTCTTTGGGCGGACAAAAGACCACGGGTATATTCTTGGACTTTTGCGGGATGTGATTGATGAAGTTGGGAAGGAGAATGTGGTGCAGATTGTCACCGACAATGGCGCCAACTTCAAGAAAGCCGGTGAGGTGCTTGATGAATACAGTTGGATATAACCTATATTGGACACCTTGCTGCAGCTCATTGTATCGACCTCATGTTAAAGGACATCGGCAAGATCAATATTATCCAGAGCACGGTGGAGAGGGCCAAGCGAGGTAACAAATTTCATCTACAATCATCTTGTTGCTCGAATATGATGAGGCAGGCATGCAATGGTGAGCTAGTGCGACCCGGTCCTACGAGATTTGCCACGAATTTCATCGCCCTCAACGGTATTCGAGACGGAAGTCGGGCTTGAGATCCATGTTTTCATCGGAGGAGTGGTTCTCATGGGTTGGATCAAAGTAAGTATTTTTATTTATTTTTTATCTAGTCTCTACTATTTGATTTAACAAGTTGTTAACTTCTTATACATTTATACTATGAAATATGAATATCTAGTATGTAGTATTTAATTATTTATTACTAACTTAATGTGTTTGTGATAATTCGGTACTAGTAGTGGGCGCACACCATGAGACTACAATCTCGTCGATGACTTTTGGAGGAATGTGAAAATTGTGTTGGAGACCTTAGATCCTATAATAAAGGTCTTACGTATGGTTGATTCCTCCCTCGGGGGCCCACTATGCCGCACATATATGCAGCCCTGGAGAGAATGAAAACGGAGCAATCCAAAGAGCTAACCCCGGAGGTTTTTCTTTGCATACTTGAACATTGTTGATAGTAGATGGACCGCTCATCGATGCATCCGATGCATAGGGCGGGTAAGTAGTTAGTACGTGTTACTACTTATTATTATAATTTGTAACTTGTAGTAAATATTAATTCTTTGATTTGTGAGTTTGTGAATTATGCAGCCTATTATCTCAATCCAAAATATCGAGTACTGCTGAAAATTTGGGATTGCGGTCGACCTACTCGGTGCCGTTATGGAGGTTATTGGGAAATTAGAGCCAAACGTAACGGTCCAATCAAATTGCCATATGGAGGTAAGAACTTAAAAACTTAGAACTTAGTACTTGCTTTTTATTTGTGAAAGAATTTAGCTAACCATCAATACAAATTATTGCAGATAAAATACTTTAGAGATGCACTTGGGACCTTTGGTTCGGTTCCTGCTATTCAAAACCGACAAAATTATGATCCAGGTTAGATGCATGATTACATTTACATTACATTTTACATATAAGTGATACAAGTAGGATTTTTGTTAAGAATTAAAGTATTAACTTGCATTATTTGTGATAATGCAGGTGAGTGGTGGATTCTATATGGGGGCGATCTGAGAGAACCTCCGAAGAGTGGCGGTGCGGATCCTCTCCCGGACTTGCTCGCCTCTCGGGTGTGAGAGGAATTGGAGTACCTTTGGGATGATTCACTCGCAGAGGAGGAATAGGGTTGGGAAGTCAACACACTGAATGACCTTGTCTTTTGTCACTACAACATGAGGCTAAAATTAGAGAACACCCGTTTAAATACTAACAATGGGCAAGACAAGGACATCCAGCTCGATGATATCTTCGAGCTCATGCAGATGACCAACATCCACTCACGGATTGGTTGTTGGATAGGGGGGCGAGCAGTGTTAGACCAGCCTGGAGGTAGGCCGGACCCAATCATTGCTCAAGCTGCGGGAGTTAATATAAATGAGTACATGGCTTCTCAAGAGGGGCGGGTACATCGGCGGCTGCCGCCACGGCGGATGAGGATTGGATGGTGCTGCCTCGGCACGCAAGATGATGATCCAGATGACACCCTTGCTCCCGGTCCAGTCATACTCGGAGGGATGATGATGACGGCGGTGGTGGTGGTGGTGGTGGTGGTAGTGGTGGTGGAGGAGTACGGGAACGATATCATGTTCCATTATCGGAGGCACGGGATCCCCCCCGAGAGATACACTGGAGAGACTCGGTACACACATGCCACCCGGGATGACGATCATGGTGGTGAGCTTCATCGAGGTCGTCCTACGAGTTACAATCGGCCGGGGAGGGGGAGTTTCGGGGGGGGAGCAGCAGCATATGCATGGCCACCATGGGTATGGGTCGTATGGCTATGGTTATAGTGATGATACTCGATCATATGGCTCATACGGCCATTTTGATCCGATGGACGAGTTGTCGGGAGTGATGGGGTCCATGACCTTTGAGGAGTCCGTAGGCTCCACACCTTATGGCTATGGTGTCCCTTACCTTATGGACACGATGATATGTCGTCTAGGAGTTCGCACTATGGATATAATGATGGATCTTCCATGAGCTTGGCATCGCGGGGGAAGGCGGTACATATGGTGGTTGGGGTAATGATGTTTGGGGTTATCGGCATCGGGGTGTCCCGCTTATGCCTCCATTTGGCTCTGAGAGAACTGCTATGTTGGAGGCAACATACGAGATATCCTTTCGATGCTACGATGTCAATTGAAGACCTCCGTTCACGTTACCCCCCGAGGGGAGTAGTTTTACCGTCATGGATGATGAAAACTACGAGAGGCACTGGTTTCCTTGTATGTCAACAACCATCAGCATGACATGTCTTGGAATGACTTCAAGAAAATAATGGAGCGGAAGTTTAATGTTGTAGCCTATGGGCCTTGTACCCAACTATCAACGGAGACAGATTTGGAAGACATGGATCCACCAAGGCATAGTACTTGGTATTGAGTAGTTGTATTTGTATTATTATATACTTGTATTTTTCTTACTAATATAATAGTTTTGTGCTTATTTATGTTAGTTTAATTGTTTAAAATAAGGTTGTAAAATTACAGTTTTACCGGTATATACAGTCGATTATATGCCGATCCATAACACCAATTTAAGTGAGTTTTTAAGCAAAACCAACCATTCCATTGTGTTTATTGGCATCAAATTAGGCTACCCACCAAATTTCAACTCATTTGGACCAAAAAAACCCATCGAAACATTATGGCGAAAAATAGCCAACCGCCCCCCAAAACCCCCCAAAAAACTTTTTTCTCCTTCTCTTTTTTTTTTTTTTTTTTTTCTTTCAATCCACTTTTTTTATTTTTTTTTTCTTTTTTTTTATAAAAAAAATAATTATTATGACTAAAACGATGCGCAATTTGGGCAAACGATGTACCTTTTGCCTAATATAGCTGTTGGAATCTAGCCATTGGGCTACAATTGCTCAAATAGATCACCTTTGGGTCCAAATGATGCACTGTTTCATGAGATGGTAGACCATTGACCCAGATAGATTGTCCTATTTGGCCACTATGATGCACTCCATTTCTCAGGGTGCACCGTTTGTGCACATACAGTGCGCCATTTCTATCAAACGGTGAACCATTTGGAACAATATTTGGATTTGAGGGGGGTTTTGGTCCACCTAGCCAACCCTAAGTCCACACATAGCACGCACACACCCTTAGCATGCCCTAGGTCAATCTAATGTTATGGTGCACATGATTTCATTAAATATAGGTGCAATTACATTCATGGGTGCATGATGTGTCCTTGGTTCTAAATATGTTAAGTTTCATCTTGAGCTTGATTTTATCTTTATTCTTGCTCTTGATTCTTCTTTTACTCCATTCTTTATGCTCAACTTGACTTAGTCTTCATTTTCACTTTGACTTGGTTTTTGCTTTGCCTTGACCTTTGGCATTTAATCTTGAGTTGGGCTTGGTCCATTTATTCTTAGCTTGAACTAAGAACATATAACTCAATATAACCATTAATACATTGTGTTTGTTATCATCAAAATTTCATGGAGGCTGATGTCATATTAATGTGGCAATGCTGACACTGCCTTTCTCTAATAATTCCCCTATTTTTGATGATAACAAACACATGAATAATGAAAAATGTGAATACTCATTAATAATAAGAATTCATCAATCATATGCACATGTTTTCATCATGAGTTACCTCTCTCTTTCTCTTTCTCCCCCTTTTGTCATCAACAAATTACCTTAAGGATGTGGGACATGCTCCCCCTCAAATAATTCTTCTCCTTAACATATGCTCCCCCAAAACTCCTTATGCATGGTTAAAAAATATATGGCAGATGACAATATGAGACAAGGGATAATTTTCATTAATTTAAATATATCGTTACACTGTATAGTAAAATCAAGGATAGACATCATGTCATTCCAACAACAACCACCACCACCCCAAAAAATGGGGTTTTTACTAATCCATGCATATGATTCAACCATTCATACAAAAGACAGATGCCACCATTTCATTTCCAAAAAAAATAAAAATAAATAAAAATAGTGTCATACATCAAAAGATAAATCAAAGGACATCCTATGCCACATATCATGATTGATTCTCATCTAAAGACTACTACTAGGGTGCTAGAGGAGGAATCTAAAAATGGCTCATCACGTGATGCATGAGATGCTCTAGCGACTCCATATGGTCACTCACCTCTTGCTGAATAGAGTTTATGTAATCATCCATGTGATTGAGATTAGTGTTGAACTACTGCTAGATGTGTGAGAGGCGGCTATCCAAATCTGCTAGCTAACTTGATTGCAGTGGAGGACCATCATGCTCCTATTGTGGCTCACCTTCCCCTTCTACTTCCATGGCTTGGGGCTCATCTTCATGCACAGATGTAGATGATTTGGTTTGGACTTGAATTGCTTGATTGTTAGAGGGAGGGGTAGAGTGTCACGGACCTTGAGAATTGAACTAGATCCACACCAAAATGTTTAAAGATCTGTGTGAGGATGCTACCATATGGGAGACTAATGTTTTTGGTAGGGGCTGCTTGATGCATATAGCACAGTACAATATAGGGCAAAGAGAGCGGCTGATGGCAGGTGACATAGAATGCTATATAATGCCCAAGGGGAGGGGGTGATATCTAACTGATGCCTAGCCCTAAGGAGGATGTTGAGTTGAGTGAGTGATGTGGCTCACTACCCTAGGCTATTTCTTAAACATATTGTCCTTAGTCCCCCTAGTTTATACCTTCCAAAACTGACTTGGCCACAATCTCCTCATACACTTGATCTAATAGGATGCCATTTGGAGGTCATCTTTAGGAGTCCAAAACACCAATGCTCCTTCAGCGGATACCCCCAAGATGATATGCAAGTTAGGAATGGTTACTGAAAATTGGCAGAATTCATCCGTTCTAAGCCAATGTCATGAACTGATTACATGGTTCAATAAAAATACGGCACAGTGGTTAATGTCAGTATTCATAATCACTTGCTACTTCATTTGGAAAGAAAGGAATTTGGGGGTGTTTACGCAAAAAACACCCGATCCAAGGGCTGTGCTATCCAGCACAAATTATTGGATCAAAGAACTAAAATTACAAAGGAATGGAGATAATACATCTCTAACCACCCAAGCTGATAACATAGATAATGTTATGATATTTGATCAAGAAACAAATTGGTGTAATTGTTTTTCACATTCTAATAAAAATATTTTGCTTTGTGCAGGGGTACCTCACCAGCAGTTAGGAGGAGTTGGTTGGAGCATCGGGATGTGCATCGATGGACACTTACAGTCTGTCAATTTTGGGAACAAGAAGGCAAAAGGAGTTCTAGAGACAATGCTTGAAGTCATTCAGATAGGAATGGATAAGGCGACGGAAAAGGAGATAAGGATAGATGAAGCTTGGACAAACATCCAACTTATCAAAAAAATCTTACCACAACCATCAAGAGAAAAATGGCCTCTCAAGGAACTACCAAAGATAATGAACCTGGCTAACATATCAAAACATATGTTGTTTTTAGACTTCCACAACCCAATGCTTCAAAGATATTTTGAATATTATGCAGAGATAGGAATCTCTCAAATGGATAACTGTAATAGTACAATATGTAGTTTGTGTAAGTGCTTTCAGCACTAATTTAGTTTTAATCTAAGTTTTTTTCTAATAAAAAAAAAAAAAGTTAGGAATGGTTAGACTGATGTCTACTCCTTTCACCAAAGACGTGATCTTAAGGCTTTCCCCTTCACCCTCAGTCCTCAGGTTTGCATAAAAATGTCTGACAAGTCTACGATAGGTGTTTCCATAGGCCTTCAATATTGGACCGCACCCCGCGTTGTTAAACAACGTGCAAATATTCAATTGGACAAATCTAAGATGATCAACTTTCTTACTGGGTTCTATATTTCTATGCTCAATTTTGTAAATTTTCTCAACCTTATCATCCTTAACCATATCGGCCTGTGTGCATGAACAGGAAGAGCCCTAGGAGCGGATGTATGCTCTCCAGGCAATGATGCACCTCTACCTTTCTAGGAAGGCATCTTGGTTCTAGGCAACCTGGACATACCCAAACTGTCAATCAAAGGGCACAATTGTTGGAATGGGAGGAAACAAGTCAAAATGTTGTGATATCAACCAAAAATCGCAAGGTTTTCTTCGAGTCCGGATCAGCGACCCCGACGGGGAGCACTTTGTGCTCCTCGACACTCCCTAACCACAAAGATCAGTGGGGCCCACGGTGAAAAACATTTTTTGGAATAAAATTTTAAAAAAAATCTTTTTCACCAGTGGGACCCACTGGTTTTTGTGGTAAGGAAGCCATGGGGGAGCACAGATCCGGATTCGTTTTCTCCATGGTATACATGGGATTTGTGCCCTTTTTTATATTACTTGAAGTTGAATCAACAGTTGCATTTTGATCCAAATGATTGCGTGTAGCAATTAAATAGTCACATCACTAGCATATCACATGGAGGAAGACAGCTGTGGCGCCCACTTGCGTTTGACTACCATTCCGTTATTCCCGCATTGACACTGAGAGGGGGGGTGAATCAGTGTCTTCAAAAATTCACTTCAATGTGAAGCTTTTTTAATCTCGAAACAAGATTAATTAGAACATTCTCGTAGCTATCAACTGCACAAGGACACGTCCACCACACACCACAATGTGGCTGGGTCTACCAGACAGTGTACCACCACTCTGCAATCAAGGCACTCCAATATGTGCAACAAAGAAAAAATAAACCAAAAACGCAATGCACCAGAGTTTACGTGGTTCGGCCAAATTGCCTACATCCATGGAGTAATACCCTACCTAGGGTTTCGTATATTACTCAATACACTCCTAGATATTTTGACCTGTACAACAGTCCAGGAACACCAATCCCTGCTATAGTCTAAAATGCAATTCAGACAAGGGCACCAACCCCAACCCCCCTAGACAAGCTCCAACTTGCTAGGTCACAATGTAAACCAATAATTCAAGTTCCCCAAATTACATTCATGATCTAGGTTCTTCATCATTAACCATAACCTAGAAAATAATAAACAATAACTTGTGAATACGGGTTACCTCGACTTGTGTAAGATGCATGGTAATAATACTTGTTTCTCTTGGGTTATGGGCCCACAACGCTTCCGCTGCACTTTTCAGACAGGCTAACAACAACCCTTTATCTTTCTTGAAAGTAAGTAACTACAACCATGTTCCCTTCTTTTCTTCTGCTGCTTCTTCTTCCTTCTCTTTCACTTTCTTTCTTGTTTAGCAAAACAAAAGACTTCTTATTCCCAAGCTTCAGATCTCCAAAGCCAACCAACGTCTTCTGGTTCGACCTCCACGCTCTTCCCAAGCTCCTCAAAACGTACTCTTCTTCTGCTAGAGTTTGCTCTCCTTTTATAGATTAATTAAACTCAGAGTTTGAATCAAACTCAGAGTTCCTATCTGACTTAACCAAGGAGTGTTTTAACGTACAAATCGGACTAACTTAGAGATCTTCAATGAACGATCCCACCGTTGGATTTGAAGATCAAGAAGTCTTGAAGCTCTCCTCCAAAAATCGGCTCAATCGGACACTGGATGACAATCCGATGAAGAGGTTGATCAAAACTGGACTGAGTTTGAATCAAACTCAGAGTTCCTATCTGACTTAAACAAGGAGTGTTTTGACGTACAAATCGGACTAACTTAGAGATCTCAAATGAACAATCCCATCGTTGGATTTGAAGATCAAGAAGTTTTGAAGCTCTCCTCTAAAAATCGGCTCAATCGGACACTGGATGACCATCCGATGAAGAGGTTGATCAAAACTGGACAGAGACCCTCAAAAACGGGATTCTTGAGTTTTCTTTATTTGAATTGGATTCTTTCTCTCGGAACCTTTTTGTGTGTTGCTGTACCACATCAAAGCCCACTTAAGTTGCCAACAATGACAACACCTTCATTTTAGGCCAATGGAACAACACATTCCATAACTGACATTCCATATTCTGAACAAAGTTTCCTCCTATGCCATTGATCATATATCGATACTGCAACAGATGAGGTCTTTTAGACCTGGGCGACACTTAAGAAATACCCAAAATGGAGCACTAGAAGAAACAGAACCAAAACAAATCACAGAGAAGTGAGATGAGGCACTTACTCTTGCTCGAAACAAAGGATTAAAACCCTAGATTGTGTGATTCAACTCTTGAATCAATGGATTAAATCGCTTGAGATATTTTGCGAAACCAAAGAATAAATTGCAGGTGAGGGCCGGGTTTTAGGATTCTTGAACGAGAATGGGTTTTGTTTCACTCGACTTGGGGGTTTTAATTTATGTGACAGTGCACTGTTATGAGCAAATAGTGTGCTGGAACCTAAAGTTTTAAACAACACACTGTTTTTGGGAAGATGATGCGTTGTTTGGATTGTTGTTCCAATTTTTTTGGCTCTAAACCTTATGCAATCAAAGGGAAAAAATATTTGAGGTGCCTATAATAACCCCCATGTTCCTAACTCGAAACCTAAATTGTAGGTTTGAGTGCCCGAAGCTCTAGCTGGAAGAGCTATGAGCCATTCGGATTGACGCCTATGTTTTGGCTCTAGAGTCCATGGATCTGGATAGTGTGGATGAAGAACTTGCCTTATTGGGAACCGAAAGAAGATCCTATCGGAACCCGAATGGATTGGGTATGTGGATATCCAATGCAAGAAAGTTCATGTTGGAAGATGTCCATGAGTGAGGTAAGAGCCCTCCACATGTTGGTTAAGGTTGTAACAGAACTAAGGATCAATCAGGAGTGCAAAATGCCCAAGTATTGAAGTACTTGGGTAGTTGCTTAAGGTGATCGATTGGCCAAGCAACAGCCACCCTTGGTAGTTGATTGGAAAATTCCACAGAAAAACCCTATTTTTCCCTCGGCACCCAATTTAAAGCCTTCCATGACCTAATTTCGTATTATTTTATTCCTGAAAGTTGTCGTGGATTGAGAAGAATCAGAGAACACGTGGATTGTGGAAGAGAACCTCTTTCCGCGGAGACTTTTTCAATTTTTCCTTGACTTTCATATCCTAAGTGAAGGTAAGTCTAACCACTCTCTTAATTTATTGAATTTCATCATATTAGAGAATAATTATTCTTCCTCAAGTTCTGTTTTGGTGGTTCGGATTAATATTTTTCTTTGCCATCGATGATCTCGATTAGATTATGCCAGGAGGAATGGATTTTATATCGGATTTAATGGCGGGATCTTATTGAAGAAGATGATGTAGCTCTAGTTTTTCCCTTCTGAGATCTACAGTTCATGTGGCCTCTCTAGAGTTCTAAAGACGTGGTTGAGACTTAAATTAACCCAAAATTAGATTGAGGATGGGTGATCAAAAGTCTGAATTTCAAACTTGGAATTCTGCCTGATATTAGAGCGGTCTCTTACGGCGATCAATCAACCTGACCAACCACCTTATGCAACTGGTTGGGTTCCGAGGGCTGTGTTTAAATTGTATCTGCTCAATTTGAATTCCAAACTCTAATATAACTATATGATCTTTATCTAGGGATTTCTGGGATCTGCTAGGGTAATTGCTTGTGGGATTTAGCACGCTTTTCTGTACTTTTTCCACTAAATCAAGTGAGGACACAATTGCATATGTAATTGAATTGCTTGATATGGTGATTCAAGAATTATTCTAAGCATGTTAGGGACCTTATAACTTCTTGTAATTACTGTCATGCTTGTTTACTCATTGATTATGAATTGTGAAAAATTTGTATTGAATTTTACTTCTTTTATGGAATGATGTTGAATGATGTGACTATGAGTTGGGGATTAATAGTCTTGGTACTCAAGTCAGAGGCTGTGGTATGAGACACTGTCCTTTGATGTCCCCAACACTATCATAGTTGTTGTCCTTCATGGCTAGAATATCTAAATGCATGGTTAGGTTACCTTTACATACTACTACCTTTCGGCAGGGGTATTGAAGCTGAGTGACTCGTAGTAGCAGTGATGTGGTCTTGGGGACATCCAAAAGAGGTAACCAGTCTATGATGAGACACAGTGGCTCATTGTTTATCATACAAATGGTAAGGTTGCATATGATATGGGTTGGGCTCATAGACATCCAAAAGACAGCTTGAGTGTCGTGAGGAGATATGAGAGGCATCCACCCCAACAATATGTAGATGACCATAGGGTTAAGATGTCACACCTCACCTGCTGGTCTTGGTCCTGCCCAACAACTCGTGGGTGTGATCCACAGCCACAAGATCCACGGTTTAGTCACTAGTAATAATAAATACACACAACACTAAATCAAGAGAAAAGAATGGTTCAATAATTAATTTAAAGGAACAAAGAGTCCGAAATCCAATGAAATGTGATAAATGTAATCCAAGGAATGAATCAAAAGAAATCTATCCAAAACAATGTTTCAGCAGAAGCGAAGGAAATTTCAAAGTTTAATTATCGTTCTTGTCTTTCTCAGGATTGTCACAACTCTCCTTTAATCTCTTGATAAAAGGTGTCATAAAACCCTCTCCCATCGACCTATTCAAATGATGAACCACTTGGATCCTCTTGCCATCAATAGGTGCCATAAGAGCACTCCATGCACCTATAGGAGGCTTTATGTTGTGCAACACTTGTCACATCCACCTAGCGGTACCCTACCTGGCATACCCGGGTATGTGATCCACAGCCCCAAGGATCAAGTATTGAGTAACCATGCCTCCCAGATACACGATAACATAATCATGAACAGAAATATAATCAAAGTCATAGCATATAAACAATGAATCATGACAAGGATAGGAAACAATATAATTAGAGTGCGGAAATAAACGATACCAATGTATATAATCAAAAAGGGAAGAGAGTGAGCAGAAATCACTCCCTCAGTAGTAGCGGATCAAAGTTAAGGTTTACAGATCCAAAACTTAAAAGATAAATATCTAAACAATCATTTCCTCAGTCTTATACAAAATATCTTCGTAGGTATAAACATATGAGACCAAGCATGGCCGCTCCCACACCATAGTCGAACTAATCCTGGTACGAAGCGTAATCACCCTCGGTATCTTCACTGTAATCTTCATGGTAGCCAATACCTTGAGGGTAGTATTCCTCATCCGGGTTCATCTCTGGGTAGGTGCCATCATATCCTTCTGTACCTGTAGAGTAATCTAACAAAACAATTGCACAAAAAGGAATGAGTTCGAAAGAACTCAACAAGGCAATTATTCCATAATACATAAGTCACATGATACAAGGCATAACATGATGCAAGATGATATGAAATAGATGATGCAAATATGATTCTAACTCTATATATGATAGTCTCTATGGTAGACATGCTTTAAGTCATAGCACCATACTTCTTTGGATATGTCTCAAATCACTCTTCCCTCAACCATCTCGGTATCTTGGGTTCTTCGGTGGTAATTGGGTCCTGCATCCCTCTCGGACATTCCTTGGTTAGGGTTTAGGTCACCACTCTCTCACATCACCATTGGAATAAGTATTGGCGCATATCACGGTAAAGCCTAGCCCAATGTAAGTCATCTACTCAGTCGTATCAAGTCAGATCCGGATACTTCCATTCCTCACCCCTGGCGATCCTTTCCGGTATCTTTCACACTAGAGTCAGCATAGTCCCTGAATACGGACTCATCAACCCTATTGGTCATCCAAAAATAGTAGACGGGAAGCTCTCACGTCGTCTCACGGATATAACTCACCGGTCTCTAGCGTCCGTGAGCCCAAGTCTAGCTATTTGCAACCCTACCAATAAATGGTCTCTAACGAGTATCCGCAATGTGATTTATGTCCTCTCACAGGTTGGTTACCGGTCTTGAGCGCCCATCAAACCACACTACTACCAGGGGTTGTTCGGTCTCAATGCCCTTCCGATTCGAGTTTGATGCAACAAGGACATCCTAGCCAACGCCACTAGACAAGTCCTATGTATGTCATCCAATAATCCGGGAGAGCGTCAATGGGCATCTTCGGAAATATCCCATACTATTCCCTTCGATGTCCAAGGACAGAAATGTCAAAACGACATTCCCCAATCCCAAATTATACTTATTCAATCACATTCTCAGTTTCATCATATCATACATAAGTGATACTTCATCATATTGAAAGATAAGTCATAACATCACATGATCAATCATATATGAAATTGACAAGAAAGAATAGCCATGATAAGCAAAAGTATATAAACTTGTTACTACTGTCCTAAAGTATGTACAACAGTAATATGATGTCCAAATACAACAAAGAAGCTAAACCTACTAAGTTGCCAACATCAATGTAAGAATCACATAGTCTACGCATTTATGGCGATAACCGTCCTTACCTTGAGTCGAGGTGAAGCTAATCCAATATTCACAAGAGAATGATCCAAAGATGGTATTCAGACCCTAGACAAACATAGATGAAAAATTAGAGAAGAAATCGGGAAAATCGGAGGTCAAACGGATCAAATCGGGGAATTACACAATTGAGCAACCAATTGGTTGAACCAAGTGAATAGTGCGGGGCTAAATAGTGAATTTTGGCTCGAAACCGATCTTCCGGAGCTCAGATCACTCTGAAATTTGGAGGGATTGTTAGTAACAGTATAAGAACACTATCTAGCAAATAATTAGTATAATCTAATGGTCTAATTAGGAATCCCCAAATTGAAACCCTAAGTTCTAAATGCTAGAATCATAGTTTTCAATTGAAATCAAGAGCAATTGCAAGGGGAATTAGGAAATCAGCTAGGGAAAGTGTTAAGCAATAGATTACAATCAAATGCTAGCTTAAGATTAGACTTAGCATGCTTCATACTTCATTTTAGGACAAGAATAAAAGATGCTAAGAAGAGAATCATGGAAATGCATATACAAGAATCAAAATGAGAGCATAGCTTAGGTAGAAATGGAAAGAGCTTATGCATTAGCAAAGAATGAACACATGAAATGGTGGTTGCAAGGTTGTAGCACCAACTTCAAGGTTACAACAGCAAGTAAGAGAAGGGATTAGAGTAGAATAGAGTGTAAGAGAGAGAAATCATACCTTAGAGATGATAATGGAGATAAGAGACAATGATTGGCAATGATTGATGCAATATTCCTTCACCACTACCAAGAGAGTGCCTTGGGAAGCTCTCCCCTCGTTCTCAGCAAGCTAAATGAGTAAAATAGGGTTCAAGTCACGAGGCTCACTTAAGTAGAGAAGAGAATATCCAAAAAGCATCAAATTCTCGGATTTGGGAATCCTTTGGTCGACTGGCCCAATCGACCAATCAATCGACCAAGCAAGAATAGCAAGCTTGATCCAGGGAATTGAAGGTCTAGAACAACTCAAATTGAGGTGGGTTTTCTCCTACAAGTCAATCAACAAGTCTAGATCAGAGAAATACCTTCAAAACAAGACCAGAAGTGCATCAAGTACTTCAACTAAGCCTCCCCTCTTCTAGGTGCAGTTTCTCACCGAACACTAACAATGCATCCAAGTAAGGGGCATCACCGTCAATGTCCATGGGCTCAAAATCAAACACCAAGTCTTCAACTAAGAGGGCCCACAAATCTCTCCTTCCTCCACTCCGGGTCTTTGGACTACAAACATCAAAGGTTCCGAGTCAGGGTCAGGGTTAGGATAGGGTTGGATTTCACAACACCAATTCCCATTGTCGTCTCCATAGTCTCTTCATTGGGGTTCTCCCATACATATGGAACTTATCCTGAACCTATATAGTCATCTAAAGAGGAACATAGATGATCCACAAAGAATGAGTTTTGACAAACTCAGTAAGGCAACAATCCCATATACACATCAACATCACATACACAACATGAGTAAAAATGAAGATGATAAGCAACAGTATGGATGCATCTAGTAGCTAACCATGTAAGTCTATAATAAGGCAGACATGCTTTAAGATATAACACGAGCCCACCTCTGGGTGGGTCTCATCACTCTAATCCCTCACGGACTGGCTACCTTTATTGGGATCTCAGGCAAGGGGGTACGGTCCTCGTTAATCAACTTTGGCTGGGGTTTAGGTCCACACTCTCTCACCACAACCATTGGCATGAGTACTAGCACATGTCGGGGATTCTAACCCAATGCAAGGTCTTATGGTAATGTACTACATATGGTCCAGATACATCTCCTATGGCACCAATCAACTCGGTTCAGTATCCTTCTCCACCTAGGAATGAGAATCCTCATGGACTGATTACCTCTATTGCACTCCATTCCTTAACCCTGTGGTCATTTGCATATTATTGGGGCGGATGCTCTCATGTCCCCTCACGACTCCCAAGTTGCCTATTAGGCACCCATGAGCCCAACCCTAACATATGGAACTCTACCATTGCATGATCAACAGTGGACCACTGAATCTTCACACTGACTGGCTATCGCTGTAGGATGAAATAGAGTCACGTTACCATTATCATGGGTCATTCAGTTTCAATACCCCTGCCAAAAGGGTAGTAGCATGTATGGGTACCTAACCATGTAGTCTAGACGTCCTAGGTATGTAATCCATCAACTGTGATAGTGCTAAGGGCATAACAGAACTATGTCCCATACCACAACCTCTGATATCCCAAGTTAGGAATACCCAGCAATGATAACCCTCAGTCAAGTCGCACCAATGCACACCATTCCACATCAGGTAATAAATTAAATACATCTAACATCATCCATAACATGTCATCTTCAAGTAATCACATTTAGCTATTGTTATAGCAGGTTATAAGACTACATACATGTTCAAAATGATAGACAATTCATTATACATATGTCAATCATAGATGCAATTGTAACCTTACCTGTCTTAGAAGAAATATCACGGAAAAGCGTATTAAGTCTTTCAAATAACCACTCCCACAAACCTCAGAGATCACCTAGATTAGGGTTAAGAACTTTCATTAAGATCTGAGATCCAAACGAAGCAAAAACAACACTGACATAGTCACTATGACCCATCTGGTTGCTTGGGGCAGAGTTAGAATTTCGTTTGTGAGAGAATTCTTCCACACTCAAATTAGTGAGTAGGAGGTGTATATTAATATTATTTGAATTACAATTCAAATATTTAAATTTTCAAATATTTGAATTTGAATTAAGACTTGTTTATAATCAAACTCTATAACTTGTTGATACTCTAACTATAACTCAAACTCTTCTTGATCAGTTGAAGATATGATCAATCAAGGATAAACTTAGTTACGGCAGATTTGAATTTGAATTTGAATTGAGAGGCTTATCCTTTACGCTCCCCCCCCCCCACAAGGTCACTGGTTGAGAACAGGCAGTGAGCTTGGATTTAAAAATTTTGAATCTTGGAGCAGATAATCCTTTGGTGAGAACGTTTGTGATTTGGTCTCCTGTGGGAATGAATCAGATTGAAAGATTTTTGGTGGCGACTTGTTCACGAATAAAATGATAGTCAATCGATGTGTTTGGTTCGTGCATGAAAGACCGGATTGGTAGCAAGGTATGTAGCTCCAATATTATCGCAGTATAGAGTTGGTGCAAAAGTGACAACCACAAGTTCAAGCAGTAACTGACATAACCATATCAACACAGTGGTAGCATTAGCAACCCCTTTGTACTCAAATTTTGTAAAGGAGTGGGCCACAGAGAGTTGTTTCTTGGAACATCAAGAGATCAAGTTAGGGCCCAAGTAGACATAGCAGCCACTTGTAGATCGTTGTTCAATAGTTGAACAGGCCCAGTTCACGTCACTAAAGGTAGTGAAAGAAAAATTAGTTGTTGGCCGAAATAGAATCCCATGGGATGGGGTCTCTTGTAGATAATGAAGAATTCGCTTAACCGCTGCCCAATGATCAATTGTAGGGCGATGCATATATTGACAAACCCTATTGACAACAAATGCTATATCAAGGTGTGTGAGAGTCAAATACTGAAGGGCACCCACTGTACTTCTATATTGGGACGGATCATCATAGAGGGGAGGTTCCTCAGAGGTTGCTTTGGTGATGGAGGTTGGAGTTGCTACTGATTTTGCTTCATGCATATTGGTCCTTTGCAAAAGATCTGAAGAAAATTTTGATTGGCAAAGATGTAAACCGTGAGATTAGCAAGTGACATCGACCCCTAAAAAGTAGTTTAAGTCATTGAGATCATTGATGACAATTCCTTGCCAATGACAAAATTAACCTTGGAAGAACTAGATCCAATGAGGACAATGTCGTCCAGATATACAACAAGATAGATTGTTTGATGTGTTGAAGTACGAAAATATAGTGCCATATCTTGGATCATCTAGTCTTGCTTGCACCATTGAGAATATGCAAGGTTAGGAATGGAGGTTGATGTGGTGGAGGGATTGGGTATGGTTTAAGGAGGAGCTGGATTGGTTCTATGGACATAGCCTTAAAGGTCATGTGCATGAAGTAGAGGGAGAAATTGCAATTTCCAAAGGAGATAGTTGCTTCAATCAAGCTTTACAGGTAGGAGAGAAACGATGTTGGTAGGTGAAGTCAAAGGAGAATCTGTGGCAGTGGTGGAGCTGGTCCTGAGGATCGTGTAGACGGCAGTCAGAGGCTAAAAAACTGATACCAAGTTAGAATTTTGTTTGAGTGAGAATTCTTCTACACTCAAATTAGTGTGTGGGAGATGTATATTAATATTATTTGAATTACAACTTGTTTACAATCAAACTTAACAACTTGTTAATACTTTAACTATAACTCAAACTCTTTTTGATCAATTGGAGATATGATCAATCAAGGATAGAGTTAGTTACCGTGGATTTGAATTTGAATTTGAATTGAGAGGCTTATCCTTTACAAGCAGTTGGTTGGGTCAATCGACAGCCCCTCTCTCTCAAGCAAAATTCCAAGTCCAAAATTCAGACTTTTGATCACCCATTATCGATATGATTTTTGGATTGATTCAAGTTCGAACTTCATTCTTAGAACTCCAAAGGGGTCACCACACACCAGATCACATAAGAGAAAGGTCTAAAATCCACTTCATCTTGTTTGACAAAATTAGCCCTTGATCTGGATATAAGAATCCATCTTCGGGGGTGATCTAGTCAAGATCATTGATGGGAAGGATTCTAAACACTCCAACTCACCACTAAAAAATTTTAGAGGGAAACAACTCCCTAACAACATAAAATTCAAAGGAAACTAGAGAGTAAATTAATTAACCTCTAAAATATGAAAAAGTCAAAGCAAAATCCAAGCCTTCTCCACGAATGGAGGGTTCTTCACCACCAACCACATATACATAGTCTCTCTTTAGTCCACAACAGCCTTCATGAACATAATAATGCAAAATTAGGTCATGGATGACTATTTATAGAGGTCCAAGGGAAAAATAGGGTCCGCAACCAGACCGACCAGTCTCTTGAGGATGTTGGTTGGGTCAATCAACCGCCTTAATTAACCGCCCCCTAGTACTTTTCAGTACTTGGGTGCGTTGCTCTCCTGAATGATCTCCAACACCAATTTAACTTAAACCAACACGTGGGGTTCTTACCTTGATCTCGAACATCTTCAATCTTGACTTGTCTCATGCTAGAAATCCATCTGCCCAGTTCGTCCGGGTTTCCACTGGATCTTCTTGGGGTTCCCAGTAAGGCAAGTTCTTCACTAGCAGTATATAGATCCATGAACTCAGGGTCTAGATCATGGGCTTCAATCCGGATAGCCCCCATCTTCTTCTGCCTGGAACTTCAGGTATTCAGGCTTGCAAATACGGGGTTATTACATCAGGAATGTTGTCCAAAAGAGGTAACAAGTTTGTGAGGATTTACATTCTTAAGTGGAGAAGGATACTAGATCAAAAGGGTACAAGACATGAGGAAAGGTATCTAGACCACATTTAGTGTGTGACCATATGATATTGCATTCGGTTCTGTACTCTAGCCATGCTTGATGATGAGGACCGTGCCCCTTACTTGGGATCCTAATAGAGGTAACCAGTCAGTGAGGAATCAGAGTGACGAGACCTACCCAGAGAAAGCTAGCATTTATCTTAAAGCATGTTTACCAAGATAGAGACTTGCATAGTTAGATTTTTAGCTGCATTCATAACATAACATTTCTTCCAATCATTTGTTTACTTACTATGTAATCGTGGTATATGTATGGAACTGTTGCCTTTCTGAGTTCTTTAGAACTCATCCTTGTGGATTTTCTATATTTTCTTTAGATGCCTTTGCCGAAATTGGAGAAATTCCCTATGCATGGGAGAACACCCCTGAAGAAATACTAGAGGTGCCAGTGGGACATAGTTATAATAAACACAAAACTTACTGCGGGTGGATAGAGTGCTCATACGGCAGCACCCATTGATGGGAAAAGAGCTTTGATCATTGCCGCATGGATAAGGGGATGAAGGAGGGTCTTATGACTCCTTTCATAGAGAGATTTGAGATAGAATACCCTAAATAGTTGAAAGATAATAACAAACCATGATGAGACATAGTTTTGTTAATTGTGCTTCCACTGATACTTTCCTCTTCGATTCATTCAATATTCATTCTTGGAATTTTGGAATCTTTATTTCTTTAATTAATTATTGAATTGTTCTTTTGCTATTGATTATAGGATTGTGTATCTTATTTGTTATTGATAGTGCAAATGTGATCTTGTGGTTGTGGATCACACCCATTGGTTGTCAAGGTGGGTCCAATACCATTGGGTGGGGTGTGATAGTGTATAATCTACTCAAAAGAGTTAATTAACCCTAGTTCCCTCGTAAGTTCAATGAACCTATCCTTAGGAATTTGGAGAGTATGTCTACCAATTGGTATTTAGTATCAATAAACCCAAGAACAACTTCACCCTTTTGGATGCAATCCCTAAGGAAATGGTGCCTACTGTCCAGTAGCCTTTTGGGAGGACACATAAAATTTATTTATAATTCTTTTAATAAATTTGGTTTGACTAATGAATATTCTATTTTCATTGCTTAATTTGCAAACCAAGAAAAAAATTCAATTCATGCATACTTATTTCAAACTCATTATTCATACAAGTGCTAAAATTATGACATAGTGATTCATTAGTAGCACAAAAAAGATGTCATCTACATATATTTGCTCAACAATAATATCATCATTTTTATATTTGATAAACGGTGTGTTTCAATTTTACGCATTGTAAACCCTTTTTGACTATGAATATACTTTCTCCGTCATACCAAGCCCTTGGAGCTTGTTTAAGTCCATAAAGGGCCTTCTTAAGTTTAAGCACATGGTTAAACGAAGTTATATCTTAAAACTCCAGAGGTTGTGTAACATACACTTCCTACATAATGAATCCATTCGAAAAATGTTCTTTTCACATCCATTTCATATGTTTGAAGTTTTTATGGATGCTGATAGCATTCTCATGGATTTCAATCGGGCTGCGGATGCATAAGTCTCATCAAATTAATTCCCTCTTGTTGATTATACACTTAGGGAATCAACCTAGTTTTGGTTCTAATAATTTGTCCACTCTCATCAAGTTTGTTCCTAAAACCCATTTTGTCCGTATAATGGTATTGTCCCAAGGTTTAGAAATAAGTTTCCAATTATCATTCTTTTGGAATTGATTTAATTCCTCTTGGATGGTCATAATCCAATAACTATTAGTTACTGTCTCTTTTGTATTTTTAGATTCTATAGTTGACAAGAATGCAACATAATTGTAAAAGTTTTGAGTTCTTGACCTAGTTTGAATTCCTTGACCAAGGTCACCTATAACTTGTTCCAAGGGATTGTCTTTCCATAGGAATACTTCCTTAGGCAATTCTTGAGTGGTGGTCCTATTAATCTTGGGGATCATTTCTAGGTTCTTCTAAAGTCATATTATCTACCTTATCTCTAATTACTTGTTCAATCCCACCATCATCATCTTTGTCAATTAGAGGTTTATTTTTATATTTAGGTGAAAATACATCACATTTTACATTCATTGATTCCTCCACAATCAAGGTTCTCTTATTGAAAATCCTATATGCCCTACTATTTTGGGAAAATCTAAAAAATATGCTTTTATCTATCTTTTTGTTAAAATTTTCTTTAGGGTCCTTTGTATTCAATATAGTGCATTGACATCCAAGTGTTCAAAAGTGGTCAACCTTAGGTACTTTGTTATGATATCATTCATATGGTGTCTTCTTTAAATATTTTTTAAGAATTGAATACCGCATTTGTTATTTAATTAAGAATACATAAAAAATGTAAACCTTGTAAGAATTGAACTCCTCTTTCATTCCCAGGTTGACTTTCGATTTTTAGATAGACATTCTACCAGTTTTGATTACATTTATGCATATTTAAGATACATTTTCAGATTCTTTCAATATTCTTGATACGCAATATTAATTAATTATTAAATTTTATTCTCTTGCTCATGATTATGTTATTATGTGGACTGGCTTGGTGATTGCATGTGAACCTGATCTTGTGACTCTGGATCACTCCCTCAGGTATTCGGGTGGATCGGACACTAGTTGGTGGATGTGACAACATTCATCAAACACAAATGTATGTTTCTTTTTTGAATACCTTTCAAGATTAATTTTTATTTATATCTTTCACACGATAATATGAAACATCAAATAACACTTGGTATCCTGTGCTACACAATTGACTCACACTAAGAAAGTTATAGGCTAATTTATTAACTAAGTAGACATTTAAGATAGATGTACTTTCAATGTGACTTTACCAATGCCTATAATCTTTCATTTTCTATTGTCCCCATAAGTAACGTACCTTTCATTATCAGACATTAGCTTTGAAAAGCTTTAGATTGGACGTCATGTGCTTGGAATAACTACTATCATTATATCATTTAATTCATGGGGTGTTCATCAAGAAAACCTACACAAGATAAGGAATGACTTGCTTTTGTCCCCAATCTACATGGGTCCATTCTTGTTACGTTTGATAAGTCCTTTAGGATACCACTTGGTTTTGACCTATTAGGTAAGCAAATGTCAAAAGGTACACATGTTCTTTTCACTTGATAGTTTTGGTACCTTTGATTGTTCCCCTTGTTTTTATTTGATAAGAGTTTTTGGGCATTTGATGTCTAAAGGGTGGTTGAGACATATACTTAAAGAGGGCATAGTGGGGTATGGCCAAATATAATTGAACATCATTTGATTTTGATGTGATCAAACTTGTTGTTGGCTATTGATTTTGGGCATTATAATAATTTTGGGGTCTTTGCCACCTATGATCATAATTGTTTTGATATCCTCCATAATTTTTGTGTTGAAAGTTGTTCTATTTTTGGTATCCTTGCTTAAGATGATTTTATTTCTTTGCTTATAGGTTTTTTTTTGGTAGTTATAATTTTCCTTTCTATTGTTTCCTTTAATATTTTGAGGATGAGTTTTGGTTCCATTTTGATTGTTTCCTTAAGCACTTGCGGGTTTTGGTTGAGGATTCTTACTAGATGATCATTTTTCAAATCTAACCTCCTTGTCTTTTCTATGGGTAATGGTTTTATTATTGAATCCAAGATACTCTTTATTTTGAAGACTTTTTTGAGGGATTCCTAGTAGGTTGTTTATTCTCTTTTGCCTATTAGTGAATGTGAAAAGAGTGTTTTTTAAGTCAATGTTTTCCTTTTCTATTTTCTTAGTGTACTCATGCAAGCCATTGATGGTGTTGTTCAAGGAAGACACTTCCCCTTTTAAGTCTTTGTTATTCTTTTTTGATTTTTTTGCTTATGTTGTATAGGGCTTCAAAGATTGGCAAGGTCTTCCTCATCAATGCCATCTATTTCATCTATATCTTCATCATCATTATTAATGGAATTAAAACTACCATAAGAAAATTTTGCCTCTAGGTCTTCTTGTTCGTCTTGCAAACTTGCCATTAAGGCCAACTTGATCCTTTTGTCATTGGACTCCTTTTCTTCTTCATCGTTGCTTGTAGTGTATGATACTTTGGACTTGTAAGTTTTCTTCATTCTCTTTTCATATTCCTTGTCCTCCTCTTCAAGCTCCATTCATGTGCAAGTAGAGACCCCATAAGCTCATAGATAGTGATATTTGATAAGTTACCCGATTCTTATTGATGTCTTCTTGGGTCTCCATGAAGGTGGAAGGGCTCTTAGAACTATTCTTGTCACTTTCGCACTTGAGAACTCCTTTCCAAGGCTATATAATTTGTTAACAATATTAATGAATTTATTAAAGAAAAAAGCAATATCCTCATCCTCTAACATTTTAAAGTTTTCATATCGAAGTAAGTAAATATTTAAGTTCATTTATTTAATATGGTTGGTCCCTTCATATGTAACAATCAACTTATCGACTTCCTTGGCACTTTTGCAAGTGCCACATCAATTGTAAACTCTTTCACCTAAAGCACATTGCAAGAATATTATTGTTTTGTGGTTCAATTGGGCTTTGGCCTTGTCAAATACATCACATATGGCCTTAGGTTTGGGTACATTTTTATTATCTTTTTCTACCTTTGCAATTTCCTTTGGTTCATAAGTAATGATGTCCCAAACATCAAGGTCAAAAGCATTAATATAGTTTTCAAACCTATTTTTCCAATAGGGAAACTCTTCACCATGAAGGCTTAGAAGTGTTAAGTCCCTCGGGTCTTGAAAGAGTTTGGTGTGAAGATAAGGCCATGATCTTTTACTCTTTTAGAGATTGATTTCAATCTCATATTGAGTTTCTATTCTGATACCAATTGTTAATGTAACCTAGTGGGAGGTGAATAGGTTACTATTTGTGGATTATACAATTTTTTTTTTATTAATTGCAAATTTACACTTCAATTGCAAATTAAAAATAAATTGAACAAATTGTAAACACCAAAACACAAAGGATTTACAGTGGTTCGACTTAGCAAGTCTACGTCTATTCCTCTCTTGTCTTAAAAGAGAGTTCTACTAGTGACCGCTTTCGATTCAATGGGTAGAGGATCAAACCCTTACAAATATTTGTTGTTCAAGAGCAAGAACACCCCTTACAATCTTTGTTCTAGATAGAGCAAGCGCACCTTTTACAAATCTTTGTTTGTCTTAAGGCAAGAGCACTCCTAAGCAATCCTAATCCACCTAGACTAGAATTAACAACAATAAAATATAAGAGTTTGGTAAAATATTATCTAACAAGTGGTGTGACACACTTTACCCTTCTGTGTGAGGGATGCAATATGGAATGAATGCACAAGATGAATGTATGCACCACAAGTGAGTTGCCCCAGTGCCTTTAATCACCTCAACTTCACTTCAAGAAGCTTGTTTGTCCTTCTTGGAATATACTTCAAGGGAAGAGTGAGCGTGAGAGGTAAGAACAAGTAAACAGTTGATGATTTGAGAGTTTGAGAGTAAGTAGGGAGCTAGTATTCAATGTACCAAGTAGAGGCTCTCAAATGGGGGTGGTTGGACTTATAAAGATGGTATTCAAACTCTTGGCCTAATCCCCCCCCCCCCCAATGACTAGAATTAACAGTCAAATTATGATTGAAATGATCACCAGTTGGGAAAACGATGCACCTTTTGCCAAATAGTTGTTGGAATATAGCCGTTTGGCTACAACTGCTCAAATGGATCATCGTCATGTCCAAACAGTGCACCATTTGCCTAAATGTATTATCTAGTTTAGACACTGTGATGCACCTCATTTCTCAAGGTGTGCCGTTTGTGTACACTCGGTGTGCTATTTTTGTAAAATAGTGAGCCGTTTGGAACAAATATGTGGATTTGAAGGGGTTTTTGGTCCTCCTAGACAATCTTAAGTCCACACACACTCCCCTAGCATGGCCTAGGTCAATCTAGTGTTATGTTTCACATGATTTCTTTAAATATGAGTGCAATTACATTCATGTGTGCATGATGTGTGTCCTAGGTGTCACATCCCCCCAGCCAATACCCTAACCGCGATACCCGGAGGTGTGATCCATAGTCCCATGCTCAAGTTTAGGGCCATCATATACCCACATTGCACAATAACATAATTACAAGCAAAGAATAATCAATGTATAAATATTTAGAAACTAATCAAATAAAGATCTCAGCATAAATCTCAAGTATAATCAGAGTGTGGAATAAAATGATACCAAATAGAGAAAATAACTATAGAGTGTAGTGGAAAAATAACTCTATAGATCAATGCGGAAGAGTAGATCAAAACTCTAAAGTAACTCTAAAGCTATTACAACCAAATAACATGAAATACTAAGTCTAGTCAAACAACTCTGTAAACTCAAATAATGTATTTCTAAACTCAAAGACTTCTATATCCAAATATAGGCGCTCTAGCTCCAAAATAGGGCTAATTCGGATATGCTCCATTGTCACATAGGAAATCTTCACCGCCAAGATCTTGCATGTAATACGAGTCACTCGCCGTGGCCTTGTAGTTCTAGCTCTCGCAGTCATAAGTACCTGCAATAGAATCTAAAGACAACTTATCCCCCAAAGGGTGAGCCCAACAAAACTCAACAAGTAGTTCAACCACAATAAACAACTACAAGCAATTCAGAACAAGCATGATGCAAATGATATGAAACAATAATGCAAGTATGCTTCTAACTCAATGTATGCTTGTCTCTAATGGCAGACATGCATTAAGATAGAACTCCGTACTCCTCTGGATAGTCTCATTCACTCTTCCCTCACGGCTCTTAGGCACGTCTTTTGGGTTCTCCGCGGTAATTGGGTCAAGGCATCCCTCTTTGACATTCCATGGATGGGGTTTAGGTCACCACTCTCCCACTCCGCCATTGGTATGAGTATTGGTGTGTGTTAGGGTTATACCAAGCCCAATGCAAGTCATCTACTGAGTCACATCTACTTGGAGTTAGATACCTGCCTTTCGTGCACTACACAATCCGTTCTTATATGATAGCCAAGACACCCTATTTGTTTTGGGATAAAGAGAGACTTGTTTAATGTTAGACCTTGAAGTCAAACCTTGATTTCAATGTTGCTATCTTTGAAAGCCTTAGGAGGTCATGTCCGACCTTTTCCTTAGGGTAGATTCAATGTCCCGAGTGAAGGAAGAAGTCTCTGTGGGCCCTCTCTGTAGAAGACATGGTGTTTGACCCAAAAGCCATGGATATTGATGATGGTGCTCCACACTAGGAAGCATTGTCAGTGTTTGTTAAGAAACTGCACATCAAAGAGGGATGAATTATTTGAAGTACCTAATGAACTCTTGTGCTCGATCCGAAGGTATTTTCTGAAACTAGAATTCTTGATTGACTTGTAGGAGAAAACCCCACTCAATTTGAACCCGTATAGCCCTCCGAATCTCTGTCCGAAGTTGTTGAACTATGCCTAGCCAATCTTGTTTGGTCGATCCTCTTTGGTCGATCCCATCAACCAAGGAGCATCGACCAAGGCTGCCCAGCTGCAAGTTAATGATTTTTTGGAATATTCCACCCCCTATTTATGCTAGTCTCATGTTTTGAACCCTATTATAATCATTGCAACACCTGAGAACATGGAGAAGGTTCCCCAAAGCTCCTCCTTGATATTGGTGAAGGTTATTCTACTCTAATCATTGCCAATCATTTGATTCTTGCCTCCATTATCATCTACAATGTATGAACTCTCATCTTCACTCTCTATCCTACTCTTTTCTCTTCTTTTCTTACTATTGTAACCTTGGAGTTGATGCTGCAACCTTGCAACCATCACTCCAAGTGTTCATTCGTCACTAATCCATGATCTCTTTCCATTCCTACTTATGATATACTCTTATTTTGATTCTCGCATATGCATTTTTATAAACTTCTTATTAACATCTTGATTTTTTACCTAAACTGAGATATGTAATGTGTTAAACCTATGTTCTATGCTAGTATATGATTCTAATCTATTCCCCATCAGTTCCCCTAGCTAATCCCTCCATTTTCATTGCTTTTCATTTGATTTCACTTCATGCTATGTTCTTGTATTTAGAACATAGGGTTTCAATTTAAGGGTTTTCAATTGGGCCATTAGATTGTGTTGATTCTTGTTCTATAGTGTCCTTATACTATTACAATGAATCCCTCCAAGTTTCAGATCGATCTGAGCCCCGAAAGACCGATTTCGGACCAAAATACACTATGCAGCCCCGATACTGTTCCTTGGTTGATCCTGCTTGGTCGATCCCATCAACCAAGGAGCATCGATCAAGCAGGTGCTGAACTGTGTTTTTCGCTGTTTTGACCCTTCGACCTCTGATTTTCCAGATTTCTTCTCTAATCTTTTATTTATGTTTGTCTAGGGTCTTAATACCATCATTGGATCATTCTTTTGTGATCTTTGGATCATCATCATCACAGCTTAAGGTAAGGACAGTTATCACCATATAACATAGATTGTATGACTTTTACACTGTTGTTGGCAATTTAGTAGACTTAGCTTATTAGTTGATTCTAGACATCATATGACAACTGTAGTTACCTTATGACAGTAGCACCATGCTTAATTACTTTGTTTATCATGTCTATTTATTCTTGTCATGTACTTATACACTTGATCATGAGATGTTATGACATATCTTTTCTTATGATGATGTATCATTGATATGTGATATGATGGAAATAAGCATGTAATTTCTTAGGTATAATTTGGGATTGGGGAGTGTCCTACTGACACTTCTGTCCTTGGATATCGGAGGGAATAGTATGGGATGTTCTCCGAAGATGCCCATCGACGCTTTCCCGGATTATTGGATGACATACATAGAACTTGTCTAATGGTGTTTGGCTAGGATGTCCCTGTCGTGTCAGACCCGAATCGGAAGGGCATTGAGACCGAAAGATCCGTGGTAGCAATGGGGATTTGTGGGCGCTCAAGACCGGTAACCAACCCATGAGAGGACGTGAGAGCTTCCCGTCTACTATTTGTGGATGACCAATAGGGTTGATGAGTCCGTAGTCTGAGTTGGTTGGAGCCATAGGATACGTAACTCTAGTGTGAAGGATACCGGAAAGGATCCCAAGATATCTTAAATGGTTGAGGAGGAATGGAAGTATTCGGATTTGAGTTGACATGACTGAGTACATGACTTGCATTGGGCTAGGCTTTACCGTGACATGCGCCAATACTTTTATCAATGGTGATGTGAGAGAGTGGTGACCAAATCCCCAACCATGGTTTTTTACGAGGACTTTACCCAACTACCCCAGCAGACCCAAGATACCTTAAATGGTTGAGGGGGAGTGACAGACGACCCAAAGAAGTATGGTGCTATGACTTAAAGCATGTCTACCATAGAGATCAGCATTCATAGAGTTAGAATCATACTTGCATCATTGTTTCATATCATATTGCATCATGTTATGACTTGTATCATATGGCTTATATATTATGGAATAACTACCTTGTTGAGTTCTTTTGAACTCACTCCTTTTTGCAACATCTTTTGTTAGACTTTCCTGCAAGTACTACTACTATTGACTATAATGGTCAACACTTTGAAGACCAAGTTGGTGACTCATACAATACTGGTTACAGCGACTACGTTGGTGAAGACTATCAGTTCGAGACTGATATTTGTCAAGAGCAGATTTGGCCTTGTCTAGTTTCTTATGATTATCTTATTGAGGAAACACTGTATAAATTAGAAGAAACTGTAACTTAGTTGCTTACCTTTTTCTTTCCCTTCTTTTGAGAACTGGTTGTAACATTTACTTTTATTCGATCTACCTTCCGCTGTTATTGTAGAATGGTTTTCCCATTTTATTTTGTACTTTAACTATTTATTCTACTGGTATCATTTTTCGCACTCTGATGTTCTTTGTGATCCTTCTAAGATCCTTTCTTGACTTTTATTATTAAATTACTTGAAAACTATGATTTGTTCTTGCTTTTGATTAAGTTATTGTGCTAAGTGGATATGATCGTTCCTAAACTTTATCTTTTGGGCTGTGGATCTGTCACATCCTCCCAGCCGTACCCTATCTGGCATACCCGAGAGTGTGATCCACAGCCCGAAAGCGGGGCGCAAAAAAACCACCCCCCAAAAAAAAAAAAAAAAAAAACAAAAAAAAAAAAAAAAAGAGGGGGGAAAAAAAAACAAAAAAAAAAAAAAAGAAAAAAAAAACAAAAAAAAAATTAGAGTACTAGATATAATCAGAGTGTCTAAAACAGATAAGTAAAGTGAGGCAAAATCCCACTCTACAACCAGCGGAAAAGTAGTTCTAAAAGAGAATAAGCAAGACAAAATCTAATCCCAGTAGCAGGTACAATGGGTAACTAAATTGTTCTCAACTTTATAGACAACATCCCTATAAGTATAAATCTCATAAAAAGCACAAGGGCGCTTCCACTCAATGGTCGGACTAAGCATCGTACGGAGCATAACCACTCGCGGGATCTTCAGTGTAATTGTTGTAACCGCAATCACCTTCCTAGAGATATGCCTCTTCTCCTTGCGCTTCTTCATAGGGGCCGTCATAATATTCAAGCACTGCAGAATAGTCTAACAAACATTGTACAATAAAGGAATGAATTTCAAAGAAACTCAGTAAGGCAGTTAAATCCATAATAACATAAATGGCAGGATTTCAGAACAAACATAAATGCAATATGGTATGAGACAAGCAATGAATGAATGAATCTAACTCTACATATGCTGGTCTCTATTGGCAGACATGCTTTAAGTCATAGCACCGTACTTCTTTAGGAAGGTCTCAATCACTCATCATCAGTTGGTAATGGGTCCGGCATCCCTCGGGACATTCCATGGTTGGGGGTATAGGTCACCACTCTCTCACATCACCATTGGTCTAAGTACCGGTGCCTGTCAGAGTTAAGCCTAGCCAAATGCAAGTCTTCTACTTAGTTACATCAAGTCAGATCCAGATACGTCCATTCCTCGTCCCTGACGATCCTTTCCGGTATCCTTCACACTAGAGTCCACATAGTCCCTGACTACGGACTCATCAACCCTATTGATCATCCACATATGGTAAACGGGAAGCTCTCACGTCCTCTCACGGGTTGGTTACCGGTCTTGAACGCCCGTGAGCCCAAGTCTATCCATATGCAACCCTACCAATAAATGGCCCCCACAATGTGATTCCTGTCCTCTCACGGGTTGGTTACCGGTCTTGAGCGCCCATGAATCCCCATTGCTACCACGGGTCGTTCGGTATCAATACCCCTCCGATTAGGGTCTGACATAACAGGACATCCTAGCCAAACACTACTAGACAATCCTAGATATGTCATCCAACAGTTTAGGAAGGTGTCCATAGGGCATCTCCGGAAACATCCCATAATATTCCCGTAGTAGTCCAAGGACAGAAGTGTCAAAAGGACACCTCTCCTTTCCAAACCATACTTAAGCATACACATGCATCAATTCATATCATCACATATATGGTAACTTCCTATATGGAAAGAAATCAATAATTACAATCACTTTGTATATAATTGGTAAGTAAATCATACATGAGTCAATTTAATATAAGCAAGTAATGCTACTGTTATCAAGATTATGCAACAGTAATATATCATTGTAAGAATCTAATTAAGGAAACAATTCAATGATATTCAAATATAGAAACTAGATTCATGCTATCTATGTTGTTAAAGAAGTAACCATCCTTACCTTTTATAACTCGCAAAGGAATCCTAAGAAATCAAGTAAGATCTTGGCAAACTTGAGAAGAAGGTCCTAAACAAGTGTATACAACATATTAGGAAAGATCCCTAACAGAAAAGATACCAAAACATCCAACACAGACCAACAGGAGTTGCTGTACTCATTGGTCGAGTGGATTGGTCGACTGGTCCATCGACCAATGCGAATAGAGCCTATAAAATCAGAGTTTTGAGATATAAAATCCGAATTTGGTGGTTCAAAAGGGTACTAATCAAGGGGTAAACTACATCAGTAGTATCCTAACATATAGGGGACCTCAAAACACTAATCGAATCAAGCCATCAAGATCCAAATTAGGAAACAAAAAGTTACCATAATTAGATCAACCATGGATCTTGAAGAATTCAAGATAGAAATCAAAGACAAGAACAATAGGAGAATGAATCATTGATTCGGTAAAGGTATCATGAAAAGCATACTTAGATCTTCAAGGAAATAGGCTTAAAAGCATAAATCTAAATAAGGAAACAAAACCTACCATATATGTAACTATCATGATTCATGAAGAAAACATGGTATGGTAGAAGAGAAACAACTAGAGATTGATAGATCATGGATCATGAAAAGAAAACACAGCAATTGACTACTAACATGATCAATATAGAAGATCCAAGGAGATCAGAATTCAAATCAAAAGATAAACAAAGACTAGATCATGATTTGATCATGATTCCTTCAAAAGCTTGCAATAATCATGGTTAAGATCATTGTTTTAGCCATTAATCCTTAGGATGATCATGAGAGACAAGTCCAGAGATGTTTGCAACAGAGAATGCAGCATCTCCTCCCGTCTCAACTCAAAAGGAAAGAAAAACAGAGATGGAGGAGAAGAAGAGAGTGTAGACATACCTTTGATGCAAAGGAAGAGTTTTGACGAAGATCCGTCAAGAAAATCACCAAGGATGCAAGGGAGATGACTTGCAGAGGTCTTTGGTTCGTTCCAAAGAGTTTGGAGGCAGCAAATATGAAGTAGACTCGAGATTGGACTTAAATAGAGCAAGCAAGACCTAATTGCCAAAGACAGCACTCATTGGTCGAGTGGATCGGTCGACTGGTCCAGTCGACCAATCAGTCGACCAATGCAGACAGCAATTCCAAAACAGGGAATTGAAGACCCAGATCAAATCCAATCCTAAAGGGGTTTTGTACACATATCAAGTGACTTACCTAATAGGTAGAAATGCCTTCAAACCATGATAGAGAGCACTCCAAGTCCATCAACTAATCCGATCTTCATCAAGATTCAGTTTCCATAAATAGAACTTCATCATCAACTCTCATGGATTCAAAGCCAGACACCAAGTCCTCCACTGGGATGGCCCAAAGCTGACTTCTTTACTTCGGGTCACTGGACCTACAAATAACAAGGTTTCCGGGTCAAGGTTAGGGCTGGGTTCTACAGGATCACTCCCCCGAGTAATCCAGATAGGGTACCCCTTGGGTGGATTTTTGCGGGATGTGACATAGGTAGTCCGTTCTAGTACCTCCCTCCCAAGAGTCACCGTCTCCTTCTCGGCTACGTAAACTCTTAACGCTATTGGTCATCCACATATAATAAACGGGAAGCTCTTATGTCTTCTCACGGGTTGGTTCCGTTCTTGAGCGCCCATGAGCCCAGGCTTATTATGTGCAACCCTACCAATGAATGGCCCCCCCAATGTGATTGTGTCGTGTCACCGGTTGGTTACCGATCTTGAGCACCCACCAATCCCCATTTCTACTACAAGTCACTCGGCCTCAATACCCCTTTCGATAGGGTCAAATATGGCAGGGTTTCCCTTTCCAAACACTTCTAGACAAAACTTATGTATGTCAACCATTAGTTATGGAAAGCGCCAAGGGGCACTATAGGAATGAGTCCCATACCACCTCCACTAATGCCCAATGATAGAAACGCCAAAAGGGCAATCCCCAATCCACAACCACACTTAGGCCATCACAACACGTCATGATTCCAAAAGTATCAAAATGAAGTCCAACTCACAATTGAATCAATCATTATCATACAAGTATTGCAATTTATATTATGGAATTACAGAAGTAAAAAATTATAGAAAAAGTATAACTACAATAGCTAACACTTGTATACAAGTCCTAGCATATCGAAGCATGTAGTCGTGTTAATTGTGATGAACGTACTCACCTTGTATTTGATTCTTAATTTCAGAGGGTAAGTCCAAAATCATCAAAACAGCCCGAAACGAACAAGTATAGAATATAAGGATCAAACCCTAATGATCGGAGATGAAAACAGAGGAAAGTTGCTGTCAGGGCTCCTTTTGTCACTTGGGCTTTGGTTGCTTCGGGTGACCAAGCCTACTATGTACGGACAACAAACTCTACACTTAGTTGGAAACTCATTGTTTGATATCGGAACACTCCGAAATTAATAGGGAAATTCTAAAATAGTATACTAAGACTATGTAGCATGATTTAAGCATCAAACATGGTCATTGGGATAGAAATCTAATGAATCACATAATAGGCCTAAACCGTGGATTCTCACGGATAGACTAAAATTAATGGGGATTCATTCTAGAGATAAGAAAATAGTAGATCATGATTAGAAAACAATCTAGGAATAGATCTAATAGAGGTTAGAAATCAAACCACTCAATTAGAATGAGATCATGGTCATCATGCTAGGTTAAACACCGAAATCACAGTGCTTTCCATGGAAAGAATAAAGTGTATGAGAATTCACTCTAAGACTATGAGGATCAAAGATTAGGTCATTACAGTAGTGTAAGACATTCCTCACAATCAAAACAAAGAGTTGAAATAGTAGAGAGAGTAGATCCAATAGAGTATGGATGCAAATACTAACCTTATAGAAGAAGATTTGAGGAATATCTCATGGATGCGTGGAATCAACGTTGGGCTTGAGGAGGAAGCTCTAGGGTTATTCTCATGTTCTTCAATAGCTTAGAGGCAAAGTGGTATGAATTAGATTTAAGTTTGAATATATAGTGTGAAACCCGGCCCTAACCTTAACTCGGTACTCTTTTGTCTGTAGGTCCAAAGACCCGAAGTAGAGGTGATAGTCAACTATGGGCCATATTGGTAGAAGACATAGTGTTCGATCCCGAACCTATAAAGATTGAAGATGATGCCCCATACATGAAGACAGTGTTGGATATAGAGAAGAGACTACGCCTTGATGAAGAGAAGATTGGTTGATGACCAAAGAGTTTGGTGGGATATGATTTAAAGCCATTTTTCCATGCTAGGTAAGTTATAGTATGTGTGTTTAAAGTTTCGTTTGATTCCGAGTAGTGGAAGACCCTCAAATCCCTGTTTTTAGATTTGCTGTCTGCCTAGGTAGACTGCTTGGGTCGACTGGGCCAGGCTACCCAGCCAATCTACCCAAAGATGCTGAACTCGAGCAGAATCTTCTGTTTAGGTTATGTTGCTATATATACCCCATGACTTCATGATTTTAGTATCCCTAGCCTCCAAAGCACTTAGAGAACGAAGAGAAACCATCTCCAAGCCTCCAAAAGTGTTCTAATCTTGCAAACTTGCTAATTCTCTCTCTTGTTCTTCAATCAAAGGTTAGTATTCAATCTTTTGCGTTCTTGATTTATTCTTTCCATGATCACTCTCATTTCTGAACTGAGATTATGATGAAGATACTGCAACCTTGTAATCATATCTTTTACAATCTCTTTTCATTCTCCTATGCCATGATCATCTTATTCATTCTTTACATGATTTTTATGATTTCTTCTTAAACTATGATCATATTCTTATTTTGATTTATTCTAGCATTATAGATGCCTCTCCATGATTATTCATACCTCTGATCTACTGTGTTCTTGTACTAGAATGAGACCTTATCATCTCTAGTTCATCTCTTTTGTTCATAGCATGTTTCCAATGAAAACCATGATTTTTACCAAAATAGAAATTATGATTTCAAATTAGTAAGTAATGGTTTTAATGGTTGTTTGATGTCTAAATTATGCTTTTTAGTCTTAGACTACTATGTTAGACAGTCTCTCCAAGTTTCGTCGCATTCCAGATTGTGTAGCATAGGTTTCGTATCAAGATTCCCTTTTTGGATTCGGATTTGCTCTTGGGTAGACTGCCTGGGTTGAGTGACTCAGTCAACCCAGCCAATCAACCCGCTAGAACAGAATCTGATTTCTTCGTCCGTTTCGATTCGATTGATGCTTATTCTTTTAGGACTACTTCCTAATGATTATGTGATGCTATTCTAGGGTTTGTTTGCTAACTTTGGATTCATCCTCTTGTCCGTCCGGAATATATTCGAATCTATTTAAGGTAAGGAAAGTTGTTACCATATTAACATAGATTGCATAGATTAAGTTTCT
Organism: Hakea prostrata; assembly: GCF_041222555.1. Classification (NCBI taxonomy): domain Eukaryota; kingdom Viridiplantae; phylum Streptophyta; class Magnoliopsida; order Proteales; family Proteaceae; genus Hakea; species Hakea prostrata. The sequence continues at coordinate 73,164 of NW_028291135.1, forward strand.
AATTTGGGAACTACTTAGATTTACTACTGATATGTTAGTTTCTATTATGATATGAATGCTGCAAGTACAGTAGGATCTTATTTCCTTATTTACTTTATGTACTTGGATCATGTATGAATACTTATTTATGTATGTTGCTTATTTATTTAATCTTGTCTTATTATACTCTTTCATATGATGAGATATCTGTCGTGGATGATATGACTGAATTATGATTATGATTGCTTAGGTATGATTTGGGATTGGGGAATGTCTTTTGACATTTCTGTCCTTGGACCTCATTGGGAGTAGTATGGGATATTTTCAATGTTGCCCTTTGACACTTTCCCGAATTATTGGTTTTCATACCTAGGACTTGTCTAGCAGTGTTTGGCTAGGATATTCCCTGTTATATCAGACCCGATTCGGAAGGTATTGAGACCGAACGACCCGTGGTAGCAATGGGGATTTATGGGCGCTCAAGACCAGTAACCAACCCGTGAGGGGACATGAATCACATTGTGGGGGCCACTTATGGGTAGAGCTGCATATGGATAGACTTGGGCTCATGGGCGTTCAAGACCGGTAACCAACCCGTGAGAGGACATGAGAGCTTCCCGTTTACTATATGTGGATGACCTATAGGGTTGATGAGTCCGTAGTCTGGGACTATGCTGACTCTAGTGTGAAGGATACCGGAAAGGATCGCCAGGGGCGAGGAATGGACGTATCTGGATTTGAGTTGATGTAACTGAGTAGATAACTTGCATTGGGCTAGGCTTTACCTTGACATGCGCCAATACTTAGACCAATGGTGATGTGAGAGAGAGGTGACCTAAACCCCTGACCAAGGAATGTCCATGAAGGATGCATGACCCAACTACCACCGGCAGACCCAAGATGCCAAGATGGCTGAGGGGGAGTGATTGACCTTCCTAAAGAAGTATGGTGCTATGGCTTAAAGCATGTATGCTTATAGAGACCATCATACATAGAGTTAGACTCATACATGCATTGTCTCTCTCTTATCATATTACATTATGCTTTGTTTATGCGATCATGTTATTTATGCTATTATGGAATAACTTGCCTTGCTAAGTTTCTTTTGAAACTCACTCCTTTTGTACAACATCTTTTGTTAGACTATTCTACAGGCTTTGATGACTATGAAGCGCAATACGAGGAAGCGTAATATGAAGAAGCGTACCATACGCAAGGTGTTGGCAACTATGAAGATTACATTGAAGATTCCTCGAGTGGTCTCTCTTGTTACCAAGATTAGCCCTACAGTGGAGTGGGAGCGTTTGAGCGTGATTGATGAAGTCTATGTCTACGAAGACGTTCTTTACAAATTAGAATAGACTTAGCTTAGTTAGATTATATCTTTCTTTCTTGTCTTTAGAATCAGTTGTAATCTCTTTTGATTTTCGAACTACATTCCGCTGTACTCGTGGAGTGAGATTCCGCCTCACTCTACATTTGATTTTATATATCTATTGGTATCATTTCCGCACTCTGATGATTATCTCATTACTTTACTTTGATTCATTTGAATAATATTGTTAACCTTGATTTAGTCTTGTTCTTGATTATATTGTTGTGAATGTGGGAGGTTGATTTTACTAACTACTAGATCTTGTGGACTGTGGATCATACACTCGGGTATGCCAGATAGGGTACCAACTGGGTGGATGTGACATATAGGGCTCCAAAAACCTAATTTTTCCTAAAAGAGACAATTCTGTCCCTGGCTAGCTTTGGTCGCTTGGCTTGGGCGACCAAGGCAATCGACCAAAGCAGTGCCCTTTGGTCAATTGCTGAATTTTGGTATCTAGAAGCTATATTCACCACTTGGGTCCTCTTCCAACTTAAGAAAGGGTCTTACCTGATTGTGTAGAATCTTTCAAAGGTGTTAACATTGTACTCAAGTTCCATTTCCCAAGTCCATCTTCATTCAAGCTACATCATCTCTCAAAGTCATTCAAGGTTTCCATGATGGAGTCTTCATTATCAACGTCCATTGGTTCTAGGTCAAACCCAATGGGTTCAAATGATAGGGTCCACAGTTGTCTTCTACCTTGGCTTCGGGTCTTCGGACTTACAATATAGATTTTCAGATTAGGGTTTGTGAGGGATTTCACATCATCCCCCCTTAAAAGAAATTTCGTCCTCGAAATTGAGAGCATACTTGGGTTTCCAAAGAGATGGGGGGGATACTTCTCTTTCGTAGTTATCATAGCTCAAGTTAGTATATATATGTAAGAATGTATCCCTTACCTGTAGAAGTGTAAAAGATTACTAAAGTGTAGTTAGACCTTACCCACAACAATTCCAAAGTGCTTCAAAAATCACCTAACATAGGGGTTACAAAGTCATACTGAGAACAGAAGTCAAATAGAGCAACATCCAACCTAACTGAGCTACTGTGACCCAGCCAATCACTTATGGCAGTTGGATGGGCCAATCAACCGCCCTGAGTGACTGCCCCTGTTTCAGGTAGAAACTCAAGTCCAAAATTTTGACCTTCGATCTCCCAAATTTAATCCGATTTTGGGATGATCTAAATCCAAATCTCGACCTTACTAAGTTAACAAACTAGATACAATCTAGAACCCACAACAAATAATGATTTAGTAGTCACCTCATCTCCTTAATCAAATCAATCATTTATTCGGATGCAAGGATCCAATTTCATATATGATCCAATCAAGAGCATTGATGGAATGATCATAACCACCACAATTAACCGTCCACAAAATTATGGGGGAAAGAATCCACACTACTTAATGAGAAGAAAGTAGGTAAAGAGGATGTGAGATCATCTTATTCTTACCTCCGATTGACTCGCTAAAAAGGATCACAAATCGAAGCTTCTCTGCCAATCACTCTTTCTTCACCTTCCAACACATGCTCTTTTCCTCCTAATTGTCCATAGCAATCCCGAATATGATAATAAGAGAATAAGTCAAGACTGCCTATTTATAGTGGACTGGAGCAAAATAGGGTTTAATTCCCATAGGCAAACCTAGCCTGACGCTTGGTGCAATTGGTTGATCAATCAACTGCCTTAAGCAACCGCCCCCTAGTACTTTTCAGTAATTTGGTGCTTTGCTCAACCGGTTGATCCCCAAAACAAACCTAACCCTAATCAACATGTGGGTCGTTCTTACCTTGATCCCGGACATCTTCAATCTCAACTCCGACTGGTGATCTACCTTCTTAGTCCATTAGGGTTTCCAATTAATCTCCTTCAAGTTCCCAAAATGGCAAGTTCTTCATCAGCAAAATCTAGATCCATTGACTCAGGGTATGGATCATGGACTTCAATTCAGATTGTCCACAACTCATTCCGGCTGGACCTTTGGGTACTCAGACCTGCAATACGGATCCCGTGTTAGAAATACGGGGATTGTTACATAACATGTAAACAAAAGATCTTAGGGAGAGCTCTCTGAATGGATGCAAGAGAGAGAACATACGAAGTTGTTGGAGGAAGGAATTTTGCAAGGGGATGCTTTCAATTGGATAGAGGATGTTCTCCTAGCCATGCAAGAGGATATCTACTAAGTGAGGAGCTTGTGATAAAGAACCACTATGCTTGGTGTGGTAAAAAGGCGGGGGTGTAAAACCCAGCCCTAACCTTGACCCGGAAACCTTGTTATTTGTAGGTCCAGTGACCCGAAGTAAAGTAAGAAGTCAGCTTTGGGCCATCCCAGTGGAGGACTTGGTGTCTGGCTTTGAATCCATGAGAGTTGAAGATGAAGTTCTATTTATGGAAACTGAATCTTGATGAAGATCGGATTAGTTGATGGACTTGGAGTGCTCTCTATCATGGTTTGAAGGCATTTCTACCTATTAGGTAAGTCACTTGTTATGTGTGCAAAACCCCTTTAGGATTGGATTTGATATGGGTCTTCAATTCCCTGTTTTGGAATCTTGCCGCATTGGTCGACGATTGGTCGATTGGACCGATCGACCAATCCACCGACCAATCCACTCGACCAATGAGGCTGTCTTTGGCAATTAGGTTTTGCTTGCTCTATTTAAGTCCAATCTCGAGTCTACTCGTATTTGCTGCCTCCAAACCTTTGGAGCGAACCAAAGACCTCGCAAGTCATCTCCCTGCACCTTGGTGATTTTCTTGACGGATCTTCGTCAAAACTCTTCCTTTGCATCAAAGGTATGCTACACTCTCTTCTTCTCCTCCATCTCGTTTTCTTTCCTTTTTGAGTTGAGACAGTAGAGGAGATGCTGCATCTCTGTTGCAAACATCTCTGGACTTGTCTCTCATGATCATCCTAAGGATTAATGGCTAAAACAATGATCTTAACCATGATCATTGCAAGCTTTGAAGGAATCATGATCAAACCATGATCTAGTCTTTGTTTAACCGATTTGAATTCCGATCTCCTTGGATCTTCTACATTGATCATGTTAGTAGTCAATTGCTGTGTTTTCTTTGCATGATCCATGATCTATCAATCTCTAGTTGTTCCTCTTCTACCATACCATGTTTTCTTCATGAATCATGATAGTTACATATATGGTAGGTTTTGTTTCCTTATTTAGATTTATGCTTTTAAGCCTATTTCCTTGAAGATCTAAGTATGCTTTTCATGATACATTTACCGAAGCAATGATCCATTCTCCTATTGTTCTTGTCTTTGATTTCTATCTTGAATTCTTCAAGATCCATGGTTGATCTAATTATGGTAACTTTTTGTTTCCTAATTTAGATCTTGATGGCTTGATTGGATTAGTGTTTTGAGGTCCCCTTTATGTTAGGATACTACTGATGTAGTTTACCCCTTGATTAGTACCCTTTGAACCACCAAATTGGATTTTATATCTTAAAACTCTGTTTTTTTACGCCTATGCATTGGTCGACTGATTGGTCGGACTGGACCGATCGACCAATCCACTCGACCAATGAGTAGAAGCAACTCGAATTGGTCCGTGTTGGATGTTTTGGTATCTTTTCTGCTAGGGATCTTTCCTAATATGTTGTATACACTTGTTTAGGACCTTCTTCTCAAGTTTGCCAAGATCTTACTTGATTTCATAGGATTCCTTTGCGAGTTATAAAAGGTAAGGATGGTTACTTCTTTAACAACATAGATAGCATGAATCTAGTTTCTATATTTGAATATCATTGATTTGTTTCCTTAATTAGATTCTTACAATGATATATTACTGTGGTACTGTCTTGATATCAGTAGCATTACTTAATTATATTGAATTGACTCATGTATGATTTACTTACCAAGTATATACAAAGTGATTGTAATTATTGATTTCTTTCCATATATGAAGTTACCATATATGTGATGATATGATTTGATGCATGTGTATGCTTAAGTATGGTTTGGAAAGGAGAGGTGTCCTTTGACATACGCCTTGGACTACTACGAGAATATTATGGGATGTTTCGGAGATGCCCTATGGACACCTTCCTAAACTGTTGGATGACATATCTAGGATTGTCTAGTAGTGTTTGGCTAGGATGTCCTGTTATGTCAGACCCTAATCGGAGGGGTATTGATACCGAACGACCCGTGGTAGCAATGGGGATTCATGGGCGCTCAAGACCGGTAACCAACCCGTGAGAGGACAGGAATCACATTGTGGGGGCCATTTATTGGTAGGGTTGCATATGGTTAGACTTGGGCTCACGGGCGCTCAAGACCGGTAACCAACCCGTGAGGGGACGTGAGAGCTTCCCGTTTACCATATGTGGATAACCAATAGGGTTGATGAGTCCGTAGTCAGGGACTATGAGGACTCTAGTGTGAAGGATACCGGAAAGGATCGTCGGGGACGAGGAATGGACGTATCCGGATCGACTTGATGTAACTAAGTAGAAGACTTGCATTTGGCTAGGCTTACCACGACATGCGCCGGTACTTAGACCAATGGTGATGTGAGAGAGTGGTGACTTAACCCCCAGCCATGGAATGTCCCGAGGGATGCCGGACCCATTACCAACTGATGATGAGTGATTGAGACCTTCCTAAAGAAGTACGGTGCCATGACTTAAAGCATGTCTGCCAATAGAGACCAGCATATATAGAGTTAGATTCATTCATTCATTGCTTGTCTCATATCATATTGCATTTATGTACATTCGAAATCCCGCCATTTATGTTATTATGGATTTAACGCCTCTCGAGTTTCTTTGAAACTCATTCCTTTATTGTACAATGTTTGTTAGACTATTCTGCAGTCCGATATTATGACGGTCCCATGAAGAAGCGCAAGGCGAAGAGGCATATCTCCGGGAAGGTGATTGCAGTTACAACAATTACAACGAAGATCCCGCGAGTGGTTATGCTCCGTACGATGCTTAGTCCGACCATTGAGTGGAAGCGCCCTTGTGCCGTTTATGAGATTTATACTTATAGGGATGTTGTCTATAAAGTTGAGAACAATTTAGTTACCCATTGTACTTGCTACTGGGATTAGATTTTGTCTTGCTTATTCTCTTTTAGAACTACTTTTCCGCTGGTTGTAGAGTGGGATTTTGCCTCACTTTACTTATCTGATGTTGACACTCTGATTTATATATGATTCATTTTTTCCTTATTGGATCTATGGTTTATCTTCCGCACTTTTATTGTTCTTGTTCATGATTATGTTATTGTTTGTGTGGGAGGTTGATTACTCGATACCTGATCTTCGGGCTGTGGATCACACTCTCGGGTATGCCAGATAGGGTACCGGCTGGGAGGATGTGACAGGGGGAGGGGGCATGATCTCTTTGGACTATCTCCCTAAGCCGGTTCATGCAGGGAAATTTTGAAGAATTGTAATTCCTCAATTTGCGTATTAGGAGCAATGCAATTTGTTCAAATATGCTTTAATTGGAAGATTTGATTTTCGAAAAATCATGATGGATGAGTGAGGAAGGAAGTTCGAAAAGGAGGGAAGATTTCTACTCTTGTAATTCTTCATTCTATTAGTAAGAGATTTGTTATTTTCTAGTTTGGAAATGAAGGTGAATGATTTTTGTTTGGAGGCGTTGCACTTTAAAGGTGGGATCACAAACTATTTGGTTTAAATGGTGGTGGCAAAATTTTAATGTGGAAAAGTCTTAACCATCTATTAAGCTGGTCTCTGTTCATTTTCTAGAACTACAATATGGAGTACTGACATGAAAAGGTGTTGTTGTCCATTGCAAAGACAGTGGATAGATCCATAGCTTTCCATCGGAGGACCAACCAGGGTTTCTTTGACAATTTTGCTCATGTCCTTGTTGAACTTGAATTGGATGCAAGAGACTGGAGGAGGTTTAGGTGGAGTGATGTGAACCTCGTAGATCCAAAGTCTTCAGTTTTTTTCTAGAAAGTTGTATATGAGGAGAGGGATCGGAAGTGCATGTACTGTAAATGCTTTGGGTATAAGGCTAAAAAGGAGGCTATATTACTTAAGTAGCAAGGGAGAAAGTGGTGGCATTGCCAGGGGTGGTGGTGGAAGATGGTGGTGTCAAACTGTGAATGGTGAGCAAGGTTCGAGCAACAAGGGGGAGTTGGGTTCAGAGGGGACTCTTACTACAATAGAGTCCCAATCAATTGAAAATCCTATAATTTCTCAGTCTTTTCTAGTTCAGAAGCATTTAAATGAGACGTTGGTGCATGATGGAGCGTTTGATTAAGAGGTGAATTTGAATTTAAAATTTCATTGGAAGATAGTGATGTGAAGAAGGTTCAATTAACAAGGGGGGGTTGTGTTTGGAGGGAACTCTTGCTACGACAGAGTCTTAATTGGTTGAAACTCCTATAATTTCTTAATATTTTCTAGCTCATAAGTCGTCGAATGGAACCCAGACTCGTGATGGAGAGTTAGATCAAGAGGTGAGTTTAAAATGTTAAAATTTTGAATTTAAAAGTTCGATGGATGAAGATAAGGTGCTTTGGGCCCACTTTTGAGTCGTTTGGGGATCTCAAATGAAAATGTAGTAGACCCTCAATTTAAAGGCTTTGAAAGTCAAATTGAAAATTTTGTGAATGAGGGATGTGAGGGTGTTGGAATGAGTGGACTCTCAACGTGAAGTATTTGAAATTCAAAAAGATAATTTTGTGGATGGGATACGTGTGAAAGTTGTAAATGTAATCGATTCTCAAGATGAAATATTTGAAATTTAAAACGATAATTTGGTGGATGGGAGATGTGTGGGACTCAAAAATGAAGTGGGCTTCCAATATGAAGGATTTAAATTCCAGAATGTTAATTCGGGGGATGGGGTATGTGTGGAAGCTAGGCCATCCCTAGTGGTTGATGATGATCATGAGTTGGTGGACAATCTATAAAACAATCGACCCAAATAAACGGACATGGTCGGGTCTTTTGAGGTTGCTCTTGCATGCTCAGGGGCAGCTCATTCAAAATGAGAGGAAGTCGTGGTGCTTCCAGCTGACGAGGTCGAGGTTGAAGGCATGCCCAACAATAGGTTGATTTTGAAGAAGGTACATTATTAGGGAAGGTGTCTGCAATGTGATCTTGTTGATGGTTGTTTGGTTGCAGCCTACGAGGAGTTGGTGACGGTGGACAATGCAATACTCGTAGTGGCATTGTGATGCAAAAATCAAGATTTTGTTTTGGTAGATGTGATGCAAATATTAAATTTGGTTTTGGTTAAGAGACTTGATATGTAGTTTTTCAGGAGGTTTTAATTTACACTTTGTTATGTAATCCTTTTCTTTTCTTATTAAAAAAAATGCAAAGTATTACCTTTTTTTCTTATTAAAAGTGACTTTTTTTAAACTTTATGGGGTCCAAATGAAAATTACCCGTGCTTCTTCTCTAATTGTTGTTCTCTCACTATTAATGTTGCACTGTAGAAGAGAAGACGGGCAATTTTTTTGCTTCCAATATCATATCCAAAGTTTAGTATTTTAATTCAATTTGAATATCCCCAAAAATGCATGTGTTAGACAATGTATGCTGGAAAAAGGATTCAAAAGCACATATTAGTTTGACTTGATTACAACATTATCTAGACACAGGATTTGCCTCTATATTTTTTTCTTGATTTTCCTTATTGTATTCTTGGATTTCACGTTCTTTTCCACATTTCAAATCGATGAACCACAATGATCCTAGAGAAAAGTCACAAAAAGCAATTAATGACATAAAATCTGAATTTTCATAGTATTCAGATGTCAACTATTTCGATGCATGAAACCTTAGGGAAGGCATGCATGTGCATATTTTCCTTTCTTTAGTAAAAGACCACGATTCACTGAACAAGGAACAGAAAAGGCCCATAGAGGCCCAAGGAGGTCAACGTGAAATTCTTTGGGTTAATGGATTATTGTCCAAGTGCATCAGGTTTGCATGGATCTTAACTCAAAGTCTGTGATCACGCAAAACACACTGAATGCTAAGGAAAGTCTGAGAATAATATATTTGATGTGAGAATTTTAATGTGTGACCCATGTTTCCATTTTTTAAGGCAAAGGGTGTGAAACATGTGCCAAACCATTAGTTTGTGTTGCTTTAGCCCAAGCCATGAAAAATGTTTGTTAGCATAGTTTTATAAGGAGGAAGAAATCGCATTTTTATTTTTTATTTTTATCTCAGGCTCATCTGGGCCAACTTTCACACACCTCGACTACATCCTTAGGGGAGCTTTATATAATTAATATAAGCGGGGCTTCGCCCCTAGCCACAAGGGGAATCGAAATCGACCTACTATGTGAAAGTGTTGGTCTTTTACTATCTGAAGCAAGCCCTAGTCCCAAGGGATTCAAAATTTGACCTTCTATGTGAAAGCGTTGATCTTTTACTACTTGAAGCAAACGCATTGCCTTGATTTTTTCAGTTTATTTTTTATTTTTTTGGTATTAGTGCTTTTTTAATACTGGAAATGAACAGTCGTCCACAATGATCTTACCCATAACCTCTCCACTGAGAAGTATGGATCCTTACCACTCAACCATTCTTTTATGTTTTTTAAGAGTAATTGATAACATGACCATAAATTGAATACATTAATTACAAAGATGGAGAAATGGTAGACCATTCTCATCATATTAAGGACCAAGGTTTGTTTTCTTTTGCTCAAGTCAAACCCTATTTTTTATAAAACTACTATTACCTCCTCACTTCTGTGATAACAGTTAAGGTTGGATGTATAATGTATATTTCGTCCTCTAAAGAAAACATACCGCCTTGTTTTTATCATTTCATCTTCTTTAATTTTTCTTTGGGAAACTAACGTATATATATAATAAAAGAGAAAAATTACATAAGAAGGAATCTCTTCCTGCTAGCCTACTCACAAACATACTTGTGGAGGGCTGCATGTAAACTATTAAGATCCAAACAAACTTGATTAAGCCCCTAAAATTAATGTCACCCATGTGTTATCTAATTTATCAATTATTAAACCTCCTATGGGGAGAAAAAATATCAATGATACATTCTGCTGTTAGCAAAAACTCAGTCAAGTGATGATATAAAATATCAATGATACATTCTGCTGTTAGCAAAAACTCAGTCAAGTGATGATATAAGCGAGTTAATATTTCAAACAGATAAGAATAATTGTAAATAGAAAACCCTACTCTCAATTTGTGACTTATTCTCCTTCCAATCATAAATCCATACAAAGTTTGGGAGTTATGGTGCTTCTTGATCATTAGCTTTGTTGCTTTAAGGCGATACAAATCTGAATTACTCAGTCCCATGATTGATGTTGTTACGGGACCTGGTGGTGTTGGTGATCCTAATTGAGAATGTTCTAAACTTAGGATGGGGGACCATCGAGGAGTTGCATCGTCAATAGTGACTGACACTTCTTAGTGAAGAAGTTATGGGCTCAACTATCCTTGTGGTATTTGTAATAATTCCCACTCCCTAACATAATGCTACCGAATCACTATGGTCGACCCAAAAAAAAAAATGTCTAAGAGAAGGGTGCTAATTGGGTTTGATAGAGAACCATTACTTGAAAAAATTCCACATAACTTGTTTCCATTTCAAATTTTATTTTGATTGAGAGTATTTGTATGAAACTAGTACAGTAAGACTAATGATCTACACCACGGGCTCACTTTATCTCATATACCAGTATACTATCGTATAAGCTGAAGAAGTAGGGATTGAGAGTCCAGTTGTCTACAAAATATGAGCTCCACCGATATGACAGGTGCTAGGGAATAGAGATATCTTGCGAGTTCTCAAAAAACTGTCTTAGCGGTTACTATTGTTCCTGTTTTAATTAAAAAATAATATATAAGAAGAGCTAATTACACATATATTTCTTAGGTTTGAAAACTATTATATTTTACACCTTTGAATTTTTTTCTGTTACAAATGTTCCCTTTGCTTAATTCAATTAGCTTAAAATAGATAGAGACATAGATGTTCTTAGCTCAATTTTCTTATAAATACAAAAGGAAAAATCGAAAAAATACTTGAAAATTCAGTTGTTGTTGTCTTTAAAGTGAAAATAGGTTTGAGGGTAAAAAATTAAATATGAAAAATTTAAAATACAATGGATGTTTCTAAGTAAACAGATAAAATTAAATATATATATATATATATATATATATATATATAAATTTCAAACATAGTGGATATAAATGTAATAGAAAAAACAACATAATAATTTATAAATCTAAGAGAGTGTATATAGACACATAAGAGGTACAAATGGAAGAGAAAAAAACATTGAAATTGTTTAGAGCACTTCTAGCCCAAAAAGTTTGTAATCAATTATGACGGTCCAATGGATTGGACGATGATTTACTATGATTAGAACTAGATATTTTAGTTCAATCGAACCATGCTGGGGTCCATTGATCACCTAGCTTTCATGGCTCAAAATTGTTTAAAATTGCCTTTAGATGAATGACGTGCCATTATAAACTCTTATCACTTGTGAATCTATCATTCTTCCTTTCAATCATCCAACTATATGTTTCATGAATGACAGATTTACCTAGATACATCAATCACAACAATAATTGCTATATGCTTGTAGATAACTTAACTCAATTTCTAGATCCATTTAACTAAATTTATCTGAATTTACTCACTAAGATTTTTTTTTCTTTTGCAGAGAAGGGAGTATTTTTTTTTTTTGAGGTAACTTTCACTCTATTCTAGGTTGTACTTTTTGAGATTCGAATTTATGATGTGGTGCTATCTCTAATACTAAATATTAAATATTTGAATAATATATCTAAAGCTCTAAAATTAAATGAATGGACTTAACCAATTTCATACGAATTGACCTTAGTACACTTTTACTAAGAATGGGCTCCATTAGACACATAACATGCTATCAACTTAAGAAGCAAATTGGAAGACAAGAATCTAGTTAGGTTAAACATTAATAAATTATTGCTTCTTTGGGACCTATGATCAGACTTGCTTTAGATAAAGATACGGCTAATTTGTTCTCATTTAATGAGATATAATCAAATTGTATTCACCATTGTGTGGTTCATCAAATGAACAATATAAAAGCAAGACACGAGAAAAGTTCCCTTAAAAGAGGAAGCATTATTGTTGATCATCAGGATTCTAGCTAGGTTAATTTAATATATATATTGATGATACTTGCCTAACATTAAACCCATTTTAGAAAAAGATAGGCTAATGTGCTCTCTTTTAATGGGAAATCATCAAATTGCATTTTCCATTTGTATTATTAATCACATACGCAAGATGATAGAACGATAGGACCCTCAAAGAAATGCGTCCAAAGAGAGGAAGCATGCTTGTTGATCCTTAGGAATCTGGTTTGGTTAGTTTTGAAATACTGATGAATTTTTTTTATGCCTTACAGATCGTCTATCTTTGAATGAGATATTATTGAATTGCAGTAACCATGCATTTGTATTATTAATCACACATTTGGAATTTAGAAAGGTATGAGACAAAGAAAGGTATCTTGAGAGGAATCATGTTGATAATGTTGGAATTACTGGGATCTGCCACGTGGTTTATATATAGTGAATTCTATTATAATATTATTATTGGATTCTTCTTTTTACCCACATAGACATAGAGGTGATGGAGATAATCACGCAGACAGAAAGGGGGGTCATTTCAAGGGAGGAGTTTTCCCTTGAGTTATTGCACAACATTGTGTAGTTTATTGTCTAGATCAAAACTTCTCATTTTGCAATTAAAATTTATCAAGAAAAAATAAATTACGCTAAATGGAGTAAAAAAAGAAATTGAGATTTCGTCTCAACTACAACTTTTGATCTGAAGCATAGACTGGACAGCAGCATTGAAACAATTTGCTAGGGACGTGAAAAGAGAGAAAGAGATAATGAGTACTAGTTAAAATTCCAGACGTGACTCTCTAGTGCGTTCGCGATCTTCTAGAAACCATTTGAGATTTACAGGGAAATTTTATCAATTGCACCTTTGTCAACAATCTACGTGAAGTTAATGGGGTTGCAGACTTCTTGGCGACCCATGTCCAAGGAGTTGGCGAGATATCTATGAATGTAACCAAGTTGTCAAATTGTAAAAGTGACATTGTTCACACATGCTGGTGTGGCCATATCTATTACCGTATGTAATTTCTCTTTTTATCTATTAATATAATATTACGACGCCTCTATTCCAAAAAAGAAAAAAAGTGTACAGCGGGCTAGTGCACACCGGCGGTGCATTCCGCCTTTGTACATTTTTATTCAAACTTTTTCCTTTCTCTCCCATTATTCAACTAGAAAGCTCTGTTTGACGGCTTGTCGCCAACTATAGCTTTTTGCCTCTTTGTCACTTCTTGCGTCTTTTTGGTGTGAACACACTTGCCGGCAAACTAGTTGGGCTTCAACTTGAAGCATTATGGATTAGCTGATGGTGAGAACCGCCGTATAAATGTGACTGTAAGACGCGTTTTTAGCAGCAAAGCGACAGTTCTGTCTATTGCTCGCGTTCCTACTCTTTTCCAGGAAACTCACTCTCTCTCTCTCTCTCTCTCTCTCTCTCTCTCTCTCTCTCTCTCTAGATCTTGTTAGTTTGGAACAGTGTGAACGGTGAGGCTTCAGCAACTACGCCTTGTGTTGCGCCTAGCACCACCTCAGCCCCATTCCCACCTTAAAACTGACAACCAATTAGCTTCAGAACTTGATGATGACAAAGTGTAAATATTGGACTACAAACCAAAGGTTTTTGAATTATGTGTTCTTTATTACTCTTTATACTGGTATTCACATCAATTGATGTGATGAGGTTTGGGATCACTAGATAGCACGTTGTTTAAGCTGCATATTTGATAAAGTTAAGGTATTTGACAGTCAACTATGGCAAGAACTTAAATTAAACCCTAAAATTCCTTATTCAATCTGTGTTTGAACATCTGCTGCAACATAACCATGTAGATAAAGAAACACTACTAGAAGGCCTTGGTGAGTCTGGTGAGACTCACATTATACAGTAATATAGATTCCTCTCCTCCAGATAACTTCATTCTTGATAAGGTCATAGTTTGTCTTCTAGCCATAAAGTCCTAAACCTGCCTATTCTGTTTACTTCAACAAATCAAAAGTACATTTTTAGTAAAAGCATGTTGTGCTTAATCAAGATAGTAGAGAAACAAACAAAAGAAGGAAAGGTAAACTAACAAACAAAAGTTTTAAGCAGAGAAAGGTATGATCCGATTCACCTTTTTACATAAGTGAAAACAGGTTTTGTAAGATCAAGAAGAAAACCATACATGTATAGGTTCAGGATAGAAAGCTCATCACATAAACAGTGTCAAGTAGGATAAGAGCTGCAGGTAAAGTAGAGATTTCATGGTTGTTCTTGTTTTTGGATGAAAGAAGGAACTATGTCTTGTAGAAGGCCATAGTCAGGAAAGTGCAGCTGCTGAGTAGTAGTAGTAGTAGTAGTAGTAGTTAGGTTTTGTGGGTACATGGAGATTGTTTCACCTTGATTATTTGTGGTAGGAATTTGCATCAGATGGTCTTGGGAAAAAACTGGTCTGGTTTGTCGTGTTGTTAACATGGGATGTGCAAATAGTCCTGCAGCTGCATTCCCTCTAAGTGTTGCTGGGCTTGGATGTATGTGTTGGCCTTCATATGTTGTAATCACAATTGTTGGATCCTGAAATGATCTCTCGACGCGTTTCTTCACCCCGCACTTCTGGCTTGTGCATCTATAATAGCTCCTACAATAACAATTAAAATGGTTTTCAGGAAGAAAATATTCAGTTTCCAGAATTGTTTTAACAAAATTTTGCTAGGGTTTAGCAATAGAAAGTATTAGAAAATGAAGAGAAGTGATAAAATTCAAAATCTGAACTCAATCAATATTTGCCCATGAGCCCATAAATTAATAGAACACTCACTTTGATTAGTGACTCACCTTTAGTGATTAGATGCCCGGAAAAAGAAGAACATAAGGTATTCAAACATGCCATTCATAAACTACTAAATTTTCAAGGGTATTTTTCCCACCCTTGAATTCTTATCTGTATATGTGGAAATTTGATTAGGTTAGATAAGCAAACCTTGGAAAAGGACTGTTTTTGACTGCCTTCTGTCCATATTTTCTCCATCTGAATCCATCTTCTAGATGATCAACCTCGCTTTTCGTCATGAAAGCAAATCGAGGTTGCCTTTGCCTCTTCTCTCCTTTCTTCTTGGGTTTGTTTCTGTTGATTCAAACAACAATGAACTACACAACATTAGAAGAAGTGTTTAAATCCAGAATAGATTTGAACATAAATGTAATTAAGGTTCTTTCAGGCATGCTTCATTAAGACAGCACTCTTTCATATTAGATTCACTTTCATTTCTAGCAACTGATTTGCAGTAGGAATCAACATATATGTAAAGGAAAGCTGGTGATCAGGAAGAAATAAAAATATTTTTACAGGTTCCTATGTTACATAACAGCCAACGTTGTCAGAAGGAAAGAAGAAAAGGAGTAATAATAGTTCCAATGGTTCACATTAGCTTGAGAAAACCCTAAAAGGTTGATTGGAAAAAAAGAAAAGAACACCTTAAAAGGTTAATTTTAGGGATCTAATCTATCAAAGAAAGGAAAAAGGGAAGACGAAAGGAAGTTCTAGTAATTAAAAAGGCATAAGCTCCTTTATCACAAATCTACGGAACTGGAAACCTACACTTTCTTAGACTTTTCTGACCCTTTCCCATCTTCACTTCCTTTGGGCTGCTGATCTTTCTTGCTTTTGCTCGAGTCTTCTTCACCTGCTGCCTCACTCGAAGATGAAGATACTGATGAGTTAGCAGTAGCTGAAATGTCACCAGTCACCATTGAATCTCTCTGACCACCCAACCGCAGAGCACTAGTATTATCTGAACCAAAAACATCCGGCGAAGAACACGAAAACTCGAAAGTTCTTGCAAGTGAATTGTAATCATCCACTGATCCATGTAAGCAGTCAGTAAAGGACATGAAAGGAGGAGGATCAGACCCATGCAGATCTTGAGACGAACTCTCTAAAACCCCTTGAAAACTCTGGTTGTAATACATGGATGGATAATGATTCTGGTGAGGCTGAGAAAATTGGAAACCTGATCTATCATCATCTCGGCGAAATGGTTCATGGTGGAAGAGATCTCTAGCCTCATCAGACATGGAAAACTTGGAGGAGAAGAGACACAAAGAAGCGCTAGAGGAAGAAAGAAGAGGAAGCTTTTTTGTTTTGGGTTTTCAAGGAAGAAGGGGACTTTGTGTCCTTGAGGTTCATGGAAGAGGACTTTGGGTTTTCAAGCTCTAGCCGCTCTTCTTATGCATGAGACTTTAGAGCCTAAAAGTCCTAAAGGAGGAGGAGATGAAAAAGGGTCAGCGAGAGACACCGGTAATAGCCGGTATGCATTTCCCTTTCTAGTGATGGTCAATGTTTCAAACTTTATAGTGGTCTTCGACGCTTTGGATAACACGTGTTTAAGAAGGGCACCGGCATTTGACCGTAGCCGACCAGAGTATTGGCACGTGAGACACCATCCCATACGAATGCCACGTACATACCGTGCTGATCTGAATACAACGTCAGCACACGCTTTCGTTAAATTCGAATTTCCAATGCTTATTGTGATATAGGACAAACTTTACTTTGCATTTTTTTATTTATTATTTCATTATTTTATTATTTTAAATACAGGTGCTTACTGCTTATAGGAGATCCTATATTTTCTTAGGTTTTCTTTTTTCTTTTAATTTTTTGGTAAAGATGAATTTTATTCCCGCAACAAGACCGAGACAAGATCTACAAGCCAGGCAATGGAAAGGGATCAAACAATTGTGCACACAACCACCTAGGCTCTCTAGCCTAGATGGTCTGCTATATGGTTGACCTGCCTAGGAACAAAAGAGAAAATAATGAGCTCGACCTAGAGGTGGTGGGGGCACTATAGTGCCTAACACGAGATGGTCTATTGTTCTATAATCTGTTTGAAACATAACTTTCCAAAAACACTCCAATAACGTATACAACATTGCAGATCTTAGTGCAAGTGCTTCCCCAACCAGAATTGAATGGAACTCTTACAGCTCCAAAACTACTGTGACAATCTTGCCCATATGATCCCTAATAATTAACCCATCCCCATTTTATCTTTTTTGTCATTCATAGCCGAGCCGCAACCGAGTTGGCGTATCTCTTGGAGGTGTGGACCACTTCAGTTCATCTTCTAGATAGTCCTCAGCTGCGTGTTGGGCCTTTTGGCTTGTTGCACCTTGACGGGCTCACAATTGGCTTCTAGGCTTTACCATTCTAGAATTCTTGATAAGCCTTATATGCACAAATTTTTACCTCTAGTGGATCCTACACATTTTGTCACATCCCCCAGCCAGTACACAATTATCCGAATACCCCAAGGTGTAATCCACAGCCCCAAAGATCAAGTCTCAGACAATAATAAATCAATGTTTGATCATGAACAAGAATAAATCAATGTATTAATATAATTAAATAATAAAATCAAAAGTAAGAATCTCAGAAGGGTCTCGAAACCAATATTACAGTGCGGAAGTGATGTCAAATAATGAGTGTGCAGAAGTAATACTAAACCTAATGTATACAACTGAAATAAATAAATAAATATCAAAGCTATTTTAAGTGTTGGGAAATGTCATGTCAGCATTGCCACATCAACCTCCATTAGTTTGATAATAACAAACACAAATTACTAATGTCTACATTAAGTTGTAATTGTCCAGCTCATTACTAAAACAAGTGGATCGATTCCAACTCATTGAACCAAGTTCACCGGATGCACAAACCTAAGTCAAGATCATGCAATCTTGGACAAAGAATCAAAGTTAAGATGAGTATCAAGTTCAAAGCACAAGAAGATGCGAAGATCAAGTCAAGTTCAAGACGTAGATAATTTAGGGACTTATGACACATTAACATATACTCACATGTGATCATATTAATTATATCCATATCATGTCACTAGACTAACCTAGGATATATTAGGAAAGCGTATAAGGCTTAAGGTTGACCAAAAAGACCAAAAACCCAACCAAAGTCCAAGTCCCAACTTAATTGAGACCCTGTGCTTCAAACGGATGACTGTCTAACCAAACGGTCTTCCGTCTGATCTGCTTATGCCGGAACTCCGTTTTATCAGATGGTCATCCGTCTGGACTAAAATTTCATTGAAATTTTCTATCCTTTGGGAGGTTGGGCCAAGCAAATTGAATGCCTTCTTTATAATCCCAACCACCCCCATTTGAGAGTTCCAACATTGTCCATTGAGCAGTTACTACCTCACAACTCTCAAAGCCCTCAAATTGGTGAACTAGTATTGATCACTTACCCTCCAACTCCATCCAACTTTGAAGGACATTCCAAAGTTGTCATGCAAGCTCATTAGAGTCAAGCTTGGAGTTATTAAAGGCCATTGGGACTTCATTAGTGGTACTTCTTCACAGAAGTATCTCTTACAAATGCAGATGATATGAATGAATGGGATGCACCAGTATCAGATAGTACAAAGGCAGGTATTGAAGCAACAAGGAGCGTACCTGTCACAACATCATGACTCATGTCCTACTTAGATCTAGTAATATTGAAAACTTTTCCTATAGACGGGGTGGTGCAGTCTTAGCCACATTTGCTACCGGCTGAGCATTCCATCGAGGGCAAGTGCAGGCAAAATGTCCAGTCTGCTTGTAAAGGAAACAGATAGGATCCTTAGACATAGAAGAAGTAGGCACTGCCATTGATGGCTTCTAGTTCACAGGCCTAGGGTTAGCATAGACTAGCTTGGAGACTTGAACATTCCCAGCTGATTTGTTCACACCATTCTGACTCTGGTGTCTAGTCTAAGCATTCCCAAAACTTTGTCCCACATTCCTAGACCGAAATGTTGGGGTAGGATATGGAGTAGGCCTAACAAATTTCCTATCAGTCCTTTCCACAAAGCTAGGGTTCCTATTCTGGCAGGATCTTTGGAGACGAAAATGCTCATTCTCATACTCTTCAACCTTCTTTGAATTCTAAATGATCTGGGTATAACTCCAAATTGGCAAGATAGTCAGATAAGTCTTGATTGAGGGTCTTAGTCCTTTGAAGAACTTCTACGCCTTAGCTCGAGTTGCTTTCAAAGACTCAAGAGCAAAGAAAAACAGTTCCTCGAACTTCGTTGACACTCCAGGCACAGAAAGGGGTCCTTTCATAATAGCCATGAACTCCGACTCTTTTGCATCCTTCACGATTAAGGGAAATAGTTCTTACAAAAATCTTCCTTGAATATTTCCCAAGAAATGCCATCAGCATGCAAAGCTTCTAAACTAGGATGGGTCGCATTACACCATGCATTTGCTTCTTGCTGAAGCTTCTACTCGACGAACAAAACCTTTTATGCTTCAGGGCACTGCAAATTTCTGCTTTCTCTAATTCCCTTAGCCATTTATTAGGGAACAGAGTATCTTTTGTCATACCAGTGAAACTTGGCACTTGCAGTTTTAGAAAACTTTCCATCAGCCTGGTATGAGGAGTACCCGCATACCTTTCAACATTTGTCACAATGGTCGGGTTAGGGTTCACTTGGACAGCAACAAGAGTCTCATTGTGCATAGCCATAATTCCAGTCATCATTTGATTAAACTGAACACTCTACTGTTGCATGATGTTCCCCATGATATTAGCAATATCTTGCAGGTTTGAAATTGGGGGAGCATCAGGTAGATTTCCAACAGTTTGACCATACTGAGGTACTTGGTCATTAGCATCAGCAGAAGATGCACCACAATTCCTTGTATCAACCATCCTGCTAATCCAACAAGAAATCAAAAATCCAAGAAAATTCATCAAAAATCAAACTCATGTTCTTAACATGCAAAACACACTTGTCATAGTAGCATAGGCCATTAAAAATCCAAACAAGTCATCAGAATCAAGTTTTACTTAAAATGGCCAAAACCTAGAATTCAAGGTCTCTTTGGTTGATGGACCCTTTGGTCGATGGGATCTACCAAAGGTCTTCTATGCGAAAAATCAGCTTAATGGGCCCACTTGGCTCATTCATTTGCATTTCTAACTTTTCCAACTTCGAGTTAGGGCTCTGGAGAAAGGATTCTTAATGTCATCCAAAGGTTCCAAGGCTCTCAAGAGGCAACAACAACCATTTCCTTCCACTCTTTGATCATCAACACAAGGTAAGTGATATTCAAACTCTCAAATGGCATAGCCCTCATCTTGATTTTTTTTAAATCCATGAAATGCTTGCTGTTCTAGGTTAGAATCATGTCTAGGAACATTTTCTAACGTGCTCCAAGTGTTTTCCACTCAATGCCATGCTTCAACACTTAGATTCCACACACTTCACTCACATTTTCACCATTAATCTCACAAAAACCCCTCTTGCTTCAATATGGGTGAGATGCACACACACTTCGTTCGACCAAATTCCAAAATTTAAAAAATCTCAAAACTTCACCCAAAAGCGGGTTTTCACACTTTTTCCCCTTTGCTGGATTTTTTCAAAATTCAAGGGTTTTGAGGGATTTTCTCCAATCAAACCCTCTTAGCATGACAAACCAACTATTATGCATGTACTAGCATGTTCGAATCGCTGTTTTCACCGAAAATGAAAATTTTAAAAAATTTACCAAATTACCCTTCTTTAGCATAAACAAGCCTATTGTAGTAATCTATTGCAATCTTTGCCTTGTCTCAACAAGTTCCCTATGCTGCGATGTGGGAGATGTGTGGATAGAGGTTGGGGACACATTCCTTTGCCAATGGTTATTAGAGAGGATCCCTTTTTGATTAGCATGCATTTATCAATATTTATTTGATTTAATTTCCCATACTTAAAAGAGGGTTAATTGAATAATTTGTGTCTTTTTCTGGGATAAGGTGATTTTGATTATAACAGAAAACATGGAGCAAAGTTGGCAAACATATTAGAGGATTTTAATTAAAATAAATCATGGGAATCAATCTTGCTTCCCAAGAAATCATGAATAGTGAGATCAACTGAATTAATGCAAAGAGAGCATGAATCTTAGCCAAATTGGAAACAGTTGGAGGTCTGAGGAACAAAATTGGTAATAAGATTTGAAAATCGTGTAAACAGACCCACCTTGAGTATTTTGGGCATATCTTTCTCGTATGAACTCGGATTGCAGCAATTCATGATGCTATGGAAAGATAACGAAAATACCTACAACTTTATACTTTTGAGTTTTTCCAAAATATGAACGAATAAAGGTCGCATTGATGGGTAAAGAGGACCAATTCATTGTGTGTGGGATACATAAAAGAGAAGCTAGCCACAGAGAAGAGGAGAAGACGGCGAACATGGATCTTGGAAATCATCTCTCTCATTGCTCAAGAAGAAGACCACATCTCTCTTTCTCTCTAAATTTCATCTTTATTTGTTTTATGATATTTGTTATAATGAGTAGCTAGTTCCTTTTCTTTGGGATGTAGACGAACCATTGTTTTTTTTTTATTAATTTGATTGTTCTATATCTTCTAGTTGATTGTGTTTGAGTCTGACCAAAGATGTTCTATATCTAAGCAAACTAAGCGTTCCAAGCTTCGGCAAAGAACGATAGTCTTGCGAAGATAGGGCATATCTAGGAAAGACCATCCTTTATTTTGAAGCCTGTAGAGTTATATCGGTTAGTGAAAAGCATTGGGGATTCGAAATCCCAAGGATCTTCACGCATTCATAGTTAAAGTTCTTGCATTGATTAATAGATTTAATTTAAATTAGGTTTTGTTAAATTCAATCTTAGTAACTTAGCCTTTGAGTTCCCCATAGTTTAGCCTCGTACTTTTTGCTACCTAGATTAGTATAAGATTTTATTGGTGATTGGTTAGCAACACAATCAAATTTTGGTGCCGTCGCCGGAGAACCAAAGCACGGTTGCTAGAATTGATTTTTGTCAATTAGACATAATTTTTGGAGTAATTTTAGTGTTTTTAAATTTTAATTTTTTCTTTGGTTATTTAACTAATCTCTTTTTCTTTTGTTTTTCTTTGGTTATTAACTAATCTCTTTTTCTTTTGTTTTTCTTTGGTTATTAACTAATCTCTTTTTCTTTTGTTTTGTTGGTAACTGCAACAGTAGCGATTTGATAATTAGTTTAGGTTGTTATCTTTTATTTCTTAGATATAATTGTATTTAGGACATTTCAATTGTAATACTTGTATTACATTGGGTTGTTTAGGTTAATTTTTAAAATTCCCTATCCCTCCAATCCCGAAAGTATAATTCCTGTTGGGAAGATCACGTGGATTGCGCTTCAGGTATGTCCTAAACCCTCTCCTTTGCTGTAGTTATTTTCTTTTAACTTATTTATTTAGCTTTTTTTTTTTTTTTTGTGTGTGTATGCATGGTTGCCGATCCCTAAATCTTGAGTTGACCCCGCTTAACTTAGAGTTGGAACAAAGCTTGGCCACCCTTAGAAGGCAAAGAATCATGGTAAACAATGAGCCTCCAATGAGGCCTATAAGTGAGCATTTCATTCCTACAACATATACTTCAGTTTCTTGTATTAAATTGCCTAACATAGAGGCGGTTCAATATGAGATCAAATCTAGTGTGATTCAAATGCTACCATCTTTGTATTGACTTGACAATGAAGAGCCTTATAGCACTTAGATGATTTTTTAGAAGCGTCCTCCACGGTTAAAATTTAAAACCTCTCAGTCGATGCTTTAAGGTTACTTCTTTTCCTATTCTCCCCTAAAGATAAAGCTAAGCATTGGCTTCATTTATTGGACATGTCAAAATTTCCACATGGGCAAAAATGCAATAGGAGTTCCTTAAAAAGTTCTTCCCCATTAGCCGTACTAATAGTATTAGGAGAGCGATAACGAGTTTCTTCCAACAAGAAGGAGAATAATTTCATGAGGCGTGGGAAAGACTAAGAGAATTACTTAGAAAGTGCCCCCACCATGCTGTTCCTAAATGGCAATTAGTTCAGTGCTTTTATGATGGCCTTAGAGACTAACATAGGAAAATGGTTGATTCTTCTTATGGTGGGATTTCATGCACAAGAATGAAAATGAGGCATGAGAACTTTTTGAGACCCTTAGTAAAAACTCCCAAAACCATGCTTCTGCAGCTAGGATTGAGATTCCATCCATTGGGCAACAAAAAAAGAGCGTTTTCTATGAAATCAATCCTACCGTTGAGATGAGCACTAAGGTTGATTTACTATGAAAGAAATTGGACTATCTCTTGTCATTAGGACAACAAACCCCATATCCGTTTCCTACAAGTCTCTCTCCACCTAATCAAGTTGAAGCATGTGCTTTATATTCTAGCCTTTCCCACAATGTCACTAATTGCTATTTGGCTACTCATACCCTAAGTTCATTCAAGAGCATGCACATTTGGCCCAAGGAGTTTCTAAATTGTGCAATGACCCATTTTCCAATACCTACAACCAAGGATGGAGAAAACACCCAAATTTCTCATGGCAAAACCAAATGCCCAATCCTTCTAATCAACTACTTTATAGTCCACCTCCATTTAATGCACAACTTAATGCTTATAAGAGTGGAAAACCATCAGCTCACCCACCCTCACAAAATTCATCATTTAAGGATAAAGTACTACATGCGCTTAGTGGACTAGAGCAAAACACTAAATTGTTACATTCTCATTCTCAGTCCATTAACAAATTAGAAACCCAATTTGGTCAACTAGCTGACGTCATTAGTAGAAGGGACGCTGGCCAGTTACCTAGTCAACCAATAGGAAACCCTAATCATCAAATTGGGTCTAGGAAAGAACAAGTCCAAGTAGTCTCTGTTGTGATACATAGTGGGAATGAATATTATGCACCTTTGCCTACTTTTAAGCCATTGTCTATTGATCTTGAGAGTCAAGAAGAGGTTGATTTGACCCATTAGAATGGTGATGATGCACATAAGCCTAGTATAGAGACACCACTTGTGAGTATTCTCCATCAATTTTCTCGTAAGGGGTTGCACATTCCAATTGTTGAGGGTCCTACACCTAAGTCTTACACTCCAAAAACCCCCTTCCCTGAAGCTCTTGAGTCCTCAATTATAGACTCTATAAAGAATGCTAAGATGCAAGAGATGATTCACTTATTCCAACAAGTTCGTATCAATCTCTCACTATTGGATGATATTAAGCAAGTCCCAGCTTATGCTAAATTCTTAAAAAGATTTATGCATCCAAAAGCATAAGTTGAGAACTCAGACTCCTAAAACTGTGCACCTAATTGAACAAGTCAGCTCGGTAATTTTCAACCAACTGCCCCTTAAACTTAAAGATTACACCTTTAATTTCATGTGTCATTGGAGATCTATCCATAAGCAAAGCATTGCTTGATTTGGGAGTCAGTGTGAATATTTTACTTGGTTCAGTTTATGATAGGTTTGGTCTATGAGATTTGAAACCCACTGATGTGATTCTATAATTAGCAGACTGTAATTAAACGCCCTCGTGGGCTACTTGAAAACGTTTTGGCAAAGGTTGAGGATCTATATTTTTCTGTTGATTTTCTAATCCTAAATATGGACAATACTACTACCAATAAGTTACCACCAGTCATTCTTGGACGACCCTTTTTAGCCACAGTGAATGCTTGCATCAATTGTAGATCAGGTGTCATGGACATATCATTTGAAAATAACAAACTTAGAGTCAACATCTTCAATGCATCCTTAAGCCCAAATAGGGATGAAGAGTGCTTTTTAATTAACCTTATTGATGAGATAGTGGCTGATTATACTCCAAACATGTTTATTGATGATCCCCTGTAGCATTACTTGCCATTTGGGGAACTTGACCTGAATATTAAGAAAACCAACACATTGTTGGACTCTTCCACTTCTTTGGAGCAGTCCCCATTCACATTTAGATTCAAGCTTCCACCTCTAGTGGCTGCATCTCCCCAACCCTCATATCTCCCCCTAAGTTGGATCTTAAACCTCCCCCTTCCAATATAAAGTATGCATTCTTAGGACAAACTAAAACTTTGCCTGTCATTATTTCTTCTGTTCTATCACCTAGGCAAGAGGACCAACTTTTACAAGTGCTTTTTGAATTCCAGGAAGCTATTGGCTGGTCCTTAGATGATCTTAAGGACACAGACCCTTTATATGTATGCATAGGATATATTGTGAGGATGGAGCGAAACCCTATAAGGATCCTCAACGTCATCTGAATCCTAACATGAGAGCGGTAGTGACCAATGAGGTGATTAAGTGGTTAGATGCCAAACTTATTTTCTCAATCTCTGATAATGAAGGCGCCAGTCCTACCCAGGTTGTCCATAAGCAATCCGGCATCAATGTGGTTCCAAATGACAACAATGATCTTGTTCCAACTTTTACCGCTATGGGTTGGCATGGCTGCCTCAATTACTGAAAGTTGATCAAAGTTACCAAGAATGATCACTTCGCCTTGCCATTTATTGACCAAATTTGGAACCCACAGATTGGACATATTTCAGAGGTTATTGGTTAGTGACTAAAGCTTTATGTAGATGGCCTTGCTGATGGACAACGTATTGAGGAGTTGGACCTAGAAGACTTACCTCAAGACTTTTATGAGTCTCTCACTATCTAGCTGAAGACTTTAAACTTAGCGCTTTATGGGAGGCAACCCATTTGCTTAGATGTTATTTCTTGTTCTTTTCTTTATTTGTTAGGTTTTACTATTGTGTGCTTTATCACAATTTCAAGCATCGGGTACACTCTTTCCTCTATTTGCTTCATTATGTTCTTCTTTTCCTTTATGTCTTGCATGCACTGAGGTCACTGCATAACTTAAGTGTGTGTGTGGGGGGGGGGGGGGTGTCAATTCGAGTAGGACTTGTTGATAGTTGGTAGAGCATTGTCACAAAGATTAAAACTGCCTAAATTTTTTTCTAGCTTTGGTAAGAATTACATTTTAATTCCTTTCTTAGATACAAAATGAGAGTTTAAGGGTTTTAGAAATTTCATCTGATGTGATGAGAACCCTCTTGAGAGAATAGTAATGGGTTTTACATTTTGAGACTGAGGGTGAATCGAAAATAGGTAAATTTTAGACCTCCTTCTTAGTAATTGGGTCTCAGTGTCACCAACATCGTGCCTCGTGTCAAACAATTGGGGTATCTTTGGTCCAATCTTGGCCTGTAGCCTAGTTGGTTTGAGTGAGTAAGTTCAAGGGGTGTTCTACATCTAGTCCCTTAAGACCATCTAGCTTTAGAGCGGCTGACCCCACACTCGTTACATAGACCATCTAGAAAGCTTAAGAGGCAAGACATTGCACGGACTAGAATTGTGTGCATTAAAGAAATAAGTGAATTAATTTGTGCTTATAAATGTGAAATGTCGAAGAAGGTCAATATTGCTTAGATCCTGAGTTCTTGGTATTGCTTGGTACCTAGATTAGTCTTATCTGAGGGTGAACTGATGGGCTGAAAATAAGAGGAGACTTCTCGATTAAATTGTTTGCTTAGAGCTAGACTCAAGAGAGGGGGTAAAGAGCTTAAGTGTGGGGCTGCCTATATTCCCTTCAATATTTATTGGAGTGTCTTTGTCATGGAATCTATCTTTTTACAATTACTATTGCTAGAATGATTAGAAAAGCACTTAAGAATTTTGTGTGTGTATTCTCTGCAAACACTCACGAGACACAATTCATCCACTAGGGTAACTAAGGGGTTTATAGGCTTGTTGTACATGCTAAGGGCAACCGTGATTCCTATGAAAGTGAGTGAGTTTTTTTATTTATTTATTTTCAGTATTGCTTTTATTGTTTCATTTTGCTCGAGGACTAGCAAACACTTAAGTGTGGGGGTATTTGATAAGCATGCATTTATAATTATTTATTTGATTTAATTTCCCATACTTAGTTAATTAAAGAGAGTTATTTGAGTAATTTTGTGTCCTTTTCAAGAATAGGGTGATTTTGGTTATTATAGATAATGTGGAGTAAAATTGGCAAATATATTAGAGGATTTTAATTAAAATTAAATCATAGGATTCAATCTTGCTACCCAAGAAATCATGAATAGTGAGATCCAACTTAATTAATGCAAAGAGACCATGAATCTTATCCAAATTGGAAACAGGTGGGGTCCAAGGAACAAAATTGGTAATAAGATCTGAAAAATCGTGTTAACAAACCCACCTTGAGTATTTTGAGCATATCTCTCTCGTATGAACTCGGATAGCAGTGATTTAAGATGCTATGGAAAGATAATAAAAAAATATCTACAACATTATAGTTTTGAGTTTTTCCAGAATCCGAATGAATAAAGGTCGAATTGATGGGTAAAGAGGACCAATTCATTATGTGCGGGATACGTAAAAGAGAAGCTAGCCACAGAGAAGAGGAAAAGATAGCGAACACAGATCTTGGCTCTCATCTCTCTCATTGCTCAAGAAGAAGACCTCATCTCTCTATCTCTCTAAATTTCATCTTTATTTGTTATAATGAGTAGCTAGTTCCTTTTCTTTGGGATGTACAAGAACCATTGCTTATTTCATTAATTTGATTGTTTTATATCTTCTAGTTGATTATGTTTGAGTCTCGCCAAAGATGTTCTATAGCTAAGCAAACTAAAAGTGCCAAGCTTCGGCAAAGGATGATAGTCTTGCGAAGATAGGGCATATCTAGGAAAGATCATCCTTTGTTTTGAAGCATAGAGTTATATCGGTTAGTGAAAAGTATTGGGGATTCAAAATCCCAAAGACCTTCATGTATTCATAATTAAAGTTTTTGCATTCATTAATAGATTTAATTTAAATTAGGTTTTGTTGAATTCAATCTTAGTAACTTAGCCTTCTAGTTTCCCATAGTTCGACCTCATACTTTCTGCTAGCTAGAGTAGTATAGGATTTTATTTTTGATTGGTTAGTGACACGATCAAATTTTATGAGTTAATTAAGTATGGGAAATTAAATCAAATAAATAATGATAAATGTATGCTTGTCACTTTTCCTACACCACAAGCGTAGTTCTTGCATGAGTATTACTGTCGGGACCTTCCTATAGAGTACGAGCGGATTGATTATCACAAACGACCTATGCACATTTTGCATACTGTAGAGACTAAGGGCTATGGGGTGGCTACATCTACACATTATAGACTACCCAGTATATCCGAAGTTGGTCAAGTATTTCTATAGCAACCTGACTTACCACACTGAGGTAGACATACATGGGAGTATGAGATTATTCATCCAGTCTCGGGTTAGGGAGACAGAGATCAGGTTATCCACGAGAGTGCTAGCTCGCATACTCGAGGTACCACACTATCTAGATTCCTGCTGGTGGATTTTGGTAGGCATAGATATCACGGAGGCACTGCTTCCTCACAAGCTTCATGAGATTTGTGCTACACTCTAGGATGACATTAGGTGCTACAGTCTAAGATGCGGCACTGAGATGATTCCTTCTGCTCGCGTTATCACTCGCATCATCGGGCAAAACATCAATACCGAAGGCCGGTCACCATAGTAGGGTTACGATGATGGAGGCTCTGGTCATCTACAACATCTACATTGGGTATCAGATAGATCTAGCTTACATCGTGCAGCATGTCATGATCGATCGAGTTGACTGTCTTGGGGTCAGGAACTTAGCATTCAGTCAACTTTTGACACTCATCTTCAGACACTTTGACGTTAGTCTCGAAGATAAAGAGGTGCTCCATTGGGACTTAGGAGAGGTCATCGGGTCCTGGTTGATCAAGAAGATGAGACTTCAGGATGCAATGAGATCCAAGGGTGAGGACAACGATGAGGATGATGATGAGGAGATTCCAGCTTAAGATCAGGCTCAGGCTCAGGATGATGTGGATGAGGGACATCAAATGGATGATGATGATCAGAGGCATGAGGATATTCCTGCGCCACGATCTTTTGAGGTTGGAGGTCCTTCGCATTCGACTTCTGAGGTTTCGGGAGTGGCTTCTTAGTTGTCAACGATTACTTCCACACTATAAAGGATGGAGGTTTATATTTATTCCTTGGGAGATCGTTTGACATGACTAGAGGAGTTTCGAGCTAAGAGAGATTAGACTAATTTTCAAAGACGATCACTTAGATAGACAGTTCTAGGATTTTTCCTTTTGTGTTATCACAAATGTACTTACTTTATTTTCAGCTTGTAAAATTTATATTTTTTAAGAAATTAATGAAGTTCAATTTGTTTCACTTGTCTTATTGTACATTATGCATTTCCTTTATTGCCTTAAGATGTATGTTTGTTTAACCATGTTTATTATACATTATTCAAACTTCATGTATTATGCTTCATTAATTCAAGTTTTTATTTAGAAGTTTTCTATTATACACTTCTAAGAAGATTGAGTCACTTTTGGATTTATGACTTAAGGATGCTCCATTAATGTGTTCTGTGGTTATGATTGTCCAAAACTTCAGGTCTGATACCACCATGTCACATTCCCCCCAGCCAATACCCTAACCGCGATACCCGGAGGTGTGATTCTACAAGTCTCATGGTAAAGTTAGGAAAATCATATAATCACATACCACATTAGCACAATCATGAGCAACGAATAATCAATGTTCAACTTTATTAAGAAACAAATCAAAGAGATAATCTTGGAAATATAATTAGAATATAATCAGAGTATCATCAGAGTGCAGAATAACATAACACCAATCAAAAGATCAACGGCATAGTATAGCGGAAATTACTCCATAGATCAAACGCGGAAGAGTAGATCAAACTCTAAAGTAAGTCTAAAGTAGATCTAAAGTTATTACATCTGGAATAAATTAAGAACACAAAAAAAAAATTCCTATTCATACAACTCTTTCATTTTATATAAAGTATGATCGTATTCATAAACTCTTGTAATAAAAAATGGTCACACTAGCTCCAAGATAGGACTAATCCTAGTACACTTCATAATCACGCAAGGAATCTTCTCCGTTATCTTCGTAATAGCTAACACCTTGCATAGAGTATTGATCACTTGTCATGGCTTCGTAGTCTTGACGTTCAAAGTCATCAGGATCTGCAACAGAATCTAAAAACATATCCCCTAAAGGGTGAGCTTAAAAGAACTCAGCAAGTAGTTCAATCACAATAAACTACAAGCAATTCAAAGCAAACATTGATGCAATGATATGAGACAATGTATGCAAGTATGCTTCTAACTCTAAGTATGCTAGTCTCTAATGGCAGACACGCATTAAGAAACAACCCAATACTCCTCTGGGTTGGTCTCAAATCACTCT
This sequence comes from Hakea prostrata, assembly GCF_041222555.1. NCBI lineage: Eukaryota > Viridiplantae > Streptophyta > Magnoliopsida > Proteales > Proteaceae > Hakea > Hakea prostrata. The sequence goes on from NW_028291135.1 coordinate 103,789, forward strand.
CCCTCAACCATCTCGATATCTTGGGCTCTCCGATGGTAATTGGGTCCTGCATCCATTTTGGTCATTCCATGGCTGGGGTTTAGGTCAACACTATCGCTCGCCACCATTGGTCTGAGTATTGGCGCATGTCAGGGTTCATACCTAGCCCAATGCAAGTCATCTACTGAGTCACATCTATTCGGAGTCGGATACCTCCATTCCATGCACTAGACAGTCCATTCCGGTATGATAGCCTCCCTTTAGTGCCTAAGCAGTCCATTCTGGTATCTCCCTCCCTAGAGTCACCATCACCCTCTAGGATACGTAGACTCTCAACCCTATTGGTCATCCACATTTAATAAACGAGAAGCTCTCATGTCCTCTCACGGGTCGGTTACTGGTCTTGAGCGCCCATGAGCCCAGGTTTATTATGTGCAACCCTACCAATGAATGGCCCCCCACAATATGATTTATGTCCTCTCACGACTTTGATGCACTTCTTTTGAGAAATCACTATTGTTGCCACGGATCACTCGATCTCCATTCCCCTTTCAATAGGGTCAAAATATGATAGGGTTTTCCTAGCCAAACTCATCTAGACCCATCCTACAGATGTCAACCAGTAATCAAGGAAAGCGCCAAGGGGCATTATAGGAAAGCGTCTCACACCACCTCCACTAATGTCTAAAGACAGAAACGCCAAAAGGGCATTCCCTGTTCCCCAATCACAACTTAGGCAATCACTTCACATCATGATTCTTAAAATATTACAATATAGTCCAACTCACAATCACATCATTCATATCCAATAACAATAGGTAAATCATACCATGAATAGCCTACTGTAATTACAGAAGTATGACAATATAGAAAAAGTATAACTACAATAGCTAACACATGCATATAAGTCCTAACATATCAAAGCATGTATTTGTGCATATTGTGAGTGAACGTACTCACCTTATATCCAACTTTGTAATGTTTAAGTAGGAGATCAAAGAGCAAGTCCAAAATCACCAAAAGAATCCTAAATAAACATGTAGAGAGTATAAGGAACAACCACTCAAGGTGAAGGCACATATGGTGGGAACACTCATAATCCAAGATCCTCGTCTTGTGATCTAACTTTGTCATCAGACACTAGAAGCATTTCAGAATCACTCCCATCTTCAGTAACACTAGCCTTTGCAGAGTTTTCTTTCTTTGGTTGGTTGGTTGGCACCACCACTTGCTTTTTGTTTGTTCTGAAGCTTCTAACATTTAGATTTGATAGCCCATTTTTCTTACAGTAATTACAAGTCACATTTTTGTTCTTTGATTTTGACCTAGACTTCTTCTTGTCACTGTCCGAATTCCTCTTAGTAGTTCTACTTCTAATCATCAAACCAACACAACCTCATATTTGGTTGATGTCAATTCATCATTAATTTTCTGTTTACTCAGAAGATTCGTTTTGACATTTGCAACTAAGATGTCAAAACGAAAGTGCTTACATGGTGGAGGCAGTGAACATAACAATAAAAGGGCTAAATCTTCATCCTCAATTTTAACATCTATTTTTTGCAGTTTAGTAATGATAGAGTTAAGAGTAACAATATGAGATTTGAGAGAAATACTTTCACCCATAAGCAAAGTATATAACTGTTGCTTTAACCTCAACCTTTAGTGAGGGATTTCGTGAGGTACAAACTTTCCAACGCTGACCACAATTCTGCCGTTGTCTTCTTTAAGAGAATTTCTAGCAGAACTTCATTTGATAGGCATAATTGAATTGTGGTGAGGGCTTGATCATCCATATCGTTCCAATTTTCTTCAAACATAGCCTCAGGTTTCTTTGTCTTCCCAAGTATGGCCTTCTTCACTCCTTGTTGAGTAAGAACCGCCAACACCTAAACTTACCATATACTGAAACTAATGCTCCCATTAATTTTTCAATATTGTATCTTGTTGATGTAAAAGCCATGGATGAGCAATAGTTGATGATTTTGTCCTTAATATTAAAAGCTTTTTTTCTTGTTATTTATTATTGATACCATACAACCAATGCAGTATTGACATGATATGATATTAACAAGACGTAAAAGTATTTTTGTATTATTCATACTATACGGGATGCCTAAAATCATGGAACAAATCGGATCATTGAATATCTCAATATACACTCGCTTGATTAAATCTTGAATCTATCCTAAGCTAAGTGAGTTATCTCAAGTTAAGATTCTTTTTCCTTGAGGATAGAGGATTGTACCCTCCTCCACCTCTAATCCATTTTGTTAATGCTCAGAGGTAATTAAGCTTCATCATTTAAATGTCTAATGAAACTGTTGCAAATTTTAATTATGCCCAAGGGTAATTATGGAATTGCATAATTAACAGTTACAATATATGCAAATATATTGGTCATTGCCACCCACTCTCACAAGTGAGGTTACTAGATTCATTGGACTCTCACTTTCTCTCCAAGAAATGCAAAAAGGAAATCGGAGGGAAGAGACATAGAATTGGATCCTCTTGTTGATCTTGCTTGATCTCATATTTTTGACCATCCATCCACAAAGGTATTTGGGTTATGGACTGTATTCTCTTTCCACGAGATTGAGGATTTATCGGTGACAGACTACGTGGATGAAAGACTACATGGATCCTTTCTTTTTCTTTTTATTTGGGATTAGCATATCCATGTAAGTTTCTATCCTCTCCTTCTGTAGAATAATAAATCTAGAATATCATGCTCTCCCATGTTAGATAGAGAACCAACATTGGCATCGAGCCCAGGTTCCCACATTTTTTCCCCCTTCCGAATACTTGGATGGTTGATCAATTTTCCCTCTGAATTTTATTGTTGATATCTTGGATTAGATCCATGTGGGAGGATTCAAGGTTTTATTGGAACCCTAGATGGAAAACTAGATAATTTGATTTGATTGATCCAAGTGAAGGATCATGTGTGCTAATATGCATGAATGTGTTAATCCATGAATTTTTTTCTTGGATTTTTCGTGCATTTTGTGATGATTGGAATGATAAGATCCGGGAATCCAGTCCTATGTGGGCTTTTGGATTTGTTTTTTGAGGGACGGAATTTTTTTCTTCCAAATGGAGTCCCATCTTGTATGATATAGACTTCAGTTTGGTCACAAAGACCAGACGGAAATTTTTGCCTTGTCATAGAGGACTAGAAAAAATTTCCGTCTGGGTAGATGAACTCCCAGATGACAATTCGTCTGAATCCATCGAAAGATGGATTTCTAGATGGTGATCCGTCTTAATAGTCTGTCTAGTTTAGAAGGTGATCCATTTGCCTGGACACCTGGAGCCCAACAGTTTGAGTGATGTCTGAGCATTAAGAGCCTAATGGGGCTAAGTGGGAGCTATTCGGGTAGAAGTGTTCTATGTGAACTACCTTATAACATGAGCATGACTTTATGTTTTACTTTTGTAAGCAGTAAAGCAATTTTAATTTGGGTCATTTTATTTGAATCATGATTCTAGCACATAATAAAAGTAGTATATAAATTCTATTTGGATTTGCATGAGAATTTGATTAGATGTTTGTTAGCATTTGTTTTGGTTCAAATGCTTACCCCTTAGGTTGACCATTCTAGTGTGAATTTGCTGCTACTTGTGTTTTATGCTAGAAATTTTGAACTCATCATTGCTTGTATTATCTCTAGTTGATATGGCTTCAACTAAGAGCATTGTTGTTGACCTCACTAAGGGAGATCAGCTGAATAAAAGGAGCTATGACCTCTGGCACCAAAAGGTGCAATTTCTCCTTCAAGAGTAGGATATGTTGGAAACCATAAACCAGACCATGACCCCACCTAAAGAAGTACCACTGCACAACATCGTAGGGACCTTAAGACCTACAATGCTTGGAAGATGAAGGACAGGGTAGCTAGGATCACCATCTTGAGCTCCATGAGGGATGACCTGATGTCTAGACTATAAAGGAGGTAGTGAAGTTCTAGTATGAAGAGACTGCCACCATTAGAGGTCGCCAGCTCGGACTCACTTTCGATGTTTATAAGGTTATACCATTAGGCAACAGATAACCGTCAAGTCCAACATGATAAGTGAGTTGAGCGCATGTGGGCTCCAAAAGATTGATGAGAAGCAAATCTCCACAATCATCAGATCATTGCCCAAGTCTCGCAAGCACATACAGATCTTCTTGACAAATGATGATGATGTAAAGACATTCGATCAAGCTACCAAGCACCTTGAGCTAGAGGAGGACCGAATGATGGCTGATGCCCCTCCCATTGAGGTATTTGCTGCTAAAGCAAGCACCAGTAAGGATGCAGGCTTTAAGCGCAAGAAGGATAAAGCTCAACCTCAACATTCAAGCAAAGCAATAAGAGTGGGAACGAAAACAAGAATGGCCCCAATTGTTCCGGGGGGACCAGAGGTGGCAAAAAGAAATCACTTGCAATTTGCTTTAATTGCCGGAAGCCTGGTCACTTTGATAATGACTGCACTGAGTAGGAGGTATGTACTTTGTGTTATACCTCATCTTGTTATGTAATAAGCATTTCTATGGTTGCTGAATTAAATCCTTTGTGGGTTTTTGATTCAGATGCGACATAACACATAACAAGGGGGAGTCCGAGCTTCAGGAAATATCGCCGTATTCCAAGAGGAAGTAGAAAAACAACAATGCGGAATAGCTTGAGTGTGGAGGTCCATGGCATTGGCATATGCAAATTAGTTTTGCAAGGTGGCCGGACACTGTTATTCCATGAGGTGTTGTATGCTCCGGATATACGGCAAAATCTTATTTCTATTGTTTTACTTTTGAGACATGATTTTAGAGTTCTATTTAAGAACAAATTTATAGTTTTGTATCTAGGGGATACAATTTATAGTAGTGGTTTTCTCCAAAATGGTTTTATTGTATTGGATAATTGATAATTTATCTAATAATAGTAGTGTTTTTATGTGCCAAAATACTAGGTGTATTGATTCTATTGTGTGGTATGCTAGACTGGGGCATACTGGCCATGATACAATGATATGGTTGGCAAAGGAAAGCATCTTGGGCCAAGGTTCCTTATTTGAATTGTGGACCTGTGAATCGTGTCTAGTAAGAAAAGCAACTAGAAAACCGTTCAAAAAGGCTTTGTTAGCTTCTCTTCCTGTAGATTATATTTTAAGATATTTGTAGACCCATGAATGTGCGTACTAGGAAAGGACAAACCTATTTCATCACACTCATAGATGACTATATGCGGTATTGCCATATTTATCTAATTTCTCACAACTCAGAAGCTCTAGAATGCTTTAAGAAATTCATGAGCTTAGTTGGGAATCAATTAGAAAATAAAATTAAAACTTTTAGAACGGATAGAGGTTGAAGTAGCTCTCTGATATGTTCAGAGAGTTGTGTGATGAAAAGGGGATATCTAGGCAATTTACTATTCTAGGGACTCCACAGCAAAATGGGGTTGTTGAGAGGAGGAATAGAACGTTGCTAGATATGGTGAGATCCATAATGGTGTAAGCAAAGCTACCCATCTCTTTTTGGGGAGATGCTTTGCTGATTGCAACCTAGATCCTCAACAAAGTTCCAACTAAATCGATTCCTTCCACACCATATGAGTTGTGGATCGGAAGAAAGCCGAATTTGAGTCACATGCGCGCATGGGGTTTTGCAGCATATGTTCACTCAACCTCTCATCAATATGGAAAGCTTGGACCCAGAGAAAAAAATGTATCTTTATGAGATATTATAAACACTCGAAGGGCCATGTCTTTATTGAGCTAGATGAAGTGAGAGGAGAACAGAACTCGAGTCTAGGGATGTGACATTCTTGGAAAATGATTTTCCCATCTCTTGCAGGAATTAACAAAGAGTTAGTGGAATTCTTTGAAATACAAGATAGTGATCTTGTCACTCAAGGGACTCAGATTTTGGATAGTGAACATGGGGTTCATCTAGAAGATCCTAGTGGGAGTGTGAATGCATATGTGATAGCTCCCTTAGAGGGTGAGCAATCTAACATGCACTTGCCTGGTAGTGAGCGTGGGCTAGTTCCTCGTCAACCTACATGGTAGCTCCTGGAGAGACTAACTGTGAGGCAACTAAGATGACTCCATTCGATCTGCATAAACATAAGAGAGTACAAGAAGCTCTTGCGGGAATGAGATCAAAGGAATGGCTGAAAAGTATAGAGGAAGAGATGGAGCCAAAGAGAGTTAACCATGTCTAAGACTTGGTAGATTTACTGCTGGGCCGAAAGGCAATTGGGAACAAGTGAATTCTCAAGATCAAGAGAAATACGGATAGATCTATTAAGAGATTCAAGACTCATTTGGTGGCTAAGGGCTACACCCAAAGAGAGGGCATTGATTATGAGGAAACATTTTCCCTTGTGGTTAGATTTGCCTCCATCTGCCTCATATTAGGCATTTGCCTCCATCCGCCTCATATTAGCCATTGTTGCTTTAGATGGACTTAGAGCTTTACCAGATGGATATAAAGACTAATTTTCTCAATAAAGGACTTGAGGAAGAGATCTATATGGATCAACCTTAAGGCTTTGAGGCTAAGGGACTATAACTCAAAGTGGGTAGGCTCAAAAGGTCCATATATAACTTAAATCAAGCATCTAAACAGTGGAATGTGCACTTCCACCAAGCAATGATGAAAAATGGTTTTTACCATTGTGTTTACACCGAGAGATTTGATGGTAATTTTGTTATTCTAACATTGTATGTAGATGACATACTTATGTCTAGCAATAGCAATGAGCTATTGAAAAGCATTAAGAAATGGTTGTCCTCCATATATGATATGGAGGACATGGGTGAAGCAAGCTATGTGCTTGGTGTCAAGATTGTCAGAAATAGGCAAAAGAGATTATTGGGTTTATCTCAAGAGACCTATATTGACAATGTCTTGGAGAGATAACAAATGCACAATTGCAAACCAATAGATATTCTAGTGGAGAAGGGTTGGCATTTGAGCCTTGACTTGACATGGGTGACTCCAAAGAAGAAAACCAAAATGGAAAGAGTTCCATATTCCATTGCTATGGATAGCCTTATGTACGCTATGATGTGTAGCTGGATATTTATTATTGATGAGCACATTTATTTGTGAAATCTTAAGGCATAAAGCATGCATTTTACACACTTAGAGTGGAACTACCTTGGGTTTTATGTTGTTTTTGCAGATTTTTAGGACTTTTCAATATTTAAGCAAATATTTGGAGTTTTGGGCATGAATCATGCAATTTTACACGTCAAGAGGTCCATTCAAATTCTCAAATGCAAAAAAATGGGTCTGATTTGGAGCATGATGGGCTAAAGATGTAATTATGGGCCAACTTCGAAATATTGAAGAGATAAAGAAGACAAATTTGATCTACGGCTGAGATATTATAAATTATCAGTCAAATCTACAGAGATATTATTGAGAGAGTCCAAATGGAGAAAAGAGTCCTTCCACACTTCAATATCTTATTTACAATTTGGGATTTGATTAAAGAAATAAAAAGAGGAAAAACAATCATATTTAGAGAAGGAAGAGGCAAAAATCCCGTTTTTGAATGTCTCTGTCCAGTTTTGATCAAGCCCTTAATCAAACGGTCATCTAGTGTCCGATCGTACTGAGTTTTGGAGGAGAGCTTCATGACTTCTTAAACCTCAAATCCAACGGTGGAATTATGCATCTGATCTCTCTAAGTTGGTCTGATTAGTACGTCAAAACCCTAATTGGCTGAGTCAGATAGGAACCCTGAGTCTTATTCAAATTCAGCCGTACCTCATATCCCATGTAAACTCTATAAAAGGAGAGCATACTCCATCAAAGGAGAATGTGTTCCAGAGCTTAGGAGAATCACATTTTCTTTTCTCTTTGGTTTATTTAGGCTTTCTTTAGTTTTCTTTGCTTGCATTTGTGAGATTTTAATTTCTAGATTGAATGTTTAGGTTGAATTTTTTTATGCAATGCAATTCAAGTTCAAGTGTCAAGGTTTTAGATTCGTTTTTCTCTGGGTTTAGCAATTGCAGATTTAGATCATTCTAGATCTAGATCTGGTTGTTAGGGTTGGTTGAGATTTGAATCGTTTGTTCAATTCGCAAGTAAGTAACATTCTTTATTAATCTTCTCTCCTCCCTCCATTGCCGCTTCTATCTACCCCTCATATTCTTAGTTTAGGATTTATTTTTAGCATTTATTTATTGTTCTCCCATCCCTTGGATCCTTGATCAGAGATGCCTATAGTCGTGCCTCTCTTTGGTTAAGGTTTCCATTTTACTTTCTGGCAATTTACTTTCGTAATTTACTTTCAGCATTTATTTATTGTTCTCCCTTCCCCTGGATCCTTGATCAGATATGCCTACAGTTGTGCCTCTCTTTGGTTAAGGCTTCCTTTTCATTTTATTGCTTTGTTTATTGTTTTATTATTTACTTTCTGAACTTTTTTTTTTTTTTTTTAATATCCATTCCCCCGATCGGTGGACTATAAGTTTCGGCAAAGGGTCCACGGTCAACGTCATTATTATTATACTCCCCTTTCCTCGATCCAGAGCTGACACTCGAATCACTTCCCTTTTCCTTTTATTTTTATTGTTCGCATTTTTTTCCTATCTTTTATTTATGCATTGATTGTGTTTAATTTATTTTTCATTTCAACTCGATTGCATTAGATGTATAGATTAGGATCCTTTAGTTTAGTTAATTAGTTAACAAAAATTGAATCATTCCACTCTCGCATTACTATTAAGAAGTTGAATTCTAAGTGGCATATCTCCTTGAGATCGACCCGTTAGCTACACGATACCATGCGCTTGCGGTTATTTTTAAATTTCACAAACAATTATGCAGTGGGTTTGGTTAGTCAGTACCAATCAAACCAAGGCATAGAGCACTAGAAAAGCAGTCAAAAAGATATTGAGATATATCAGATACATGTTGTATTACCAAGGATTGGATTTGTGACTGGTTGGCAATAATGATGCTCTGGATTGATAAGATCCTTTGAATATGCTTCCTTACTAAATGGCAGGACCATTTCATGGTGTAGGAAGAAGCAAGCTTGTATAACACTCTCGACCATGGAAGCAAAGTATGTGGCATGCTCAGCTATGGTACAAGAGGTTGTTTGGTTGAGGTGTCTACGACATACTGGATTTGTATTGACATCCAAAAAGCCTGCCCTTGTCTTCTCTGATAGTACGGTAGCTCTTAGTTATGTTAGGGATCCTAAGTATCATGGGATGACCAAACATATACAAGTGAGATATCATTTTGTTAAAGAGATTGTAGCAACGAAGAAAGTTGTACTTAAGCACTTATCTACTAGTTTGATGGTTGCTAACCCTTGTACCAAACCTACAGCCAATGATGTTGTTGGTAAATGTCATGTCAGCATTGCCACATCAACCTCCATCAGTTTTGATGATAACAAACATGAATTACTAATGGTTGTATGGAGTTTTGTTTGTCTAGTTCAATATGAGAGCAAGTGGACCAAATCCAACTCAATGCCAAATGCCTAAGCCCAAGTAAGGCCAAGACCAAGCCAAGATGGACATGAAGTCTAAGGCAAGATGAGCATGAAGAATGGAGTGCAAGAAGAATCAAGAACATCAATGATCATCAACTCAAGCTCAAACAAGAAGACTTAAGAAATTAGGACTTAAGTCACTTCATGTACAGTTATATGTAATTGCAATCGATTGTACATATATCATGTCATTAGACTTACCTAGGACATGTTTGAAGAGTGTATGAGGCTTAGGGTTAGCTAAAAATCCCTAAAACCAATAGACATTTTGTGCTTCAGATGGAGCTATGTCTAACCTAGACGGACATCCGTCTGGTTAAAATGCCCCAACAACTATTTTTAACGGCTACATTTTGAATGAGATGGACGTCCGTCTAGGCTAAAATTTGTCCATTTTCTATCCATTGGGGGTCGGGCTAAGGCACTTGAAGGCCATCTATATAAGCCAAATTCACCCCATTTGAGAGCATGAACCTTGGCCATTGATCAACAACTCTCCAAACACTCTCAAGCTCTCAAATTACAAAAAATCAATTGTTTTGCCTCTCATCCTCACTCAACCTTAAAGAACATACCAAGGTGTTAAGCAAGCTTGTGGAAGCCAGGCTTGAGGTGATTGAAGGCATTGGTGGTGCATTCATTTCCATTTGAGCATACACTCTCATTGCATCACACTCATACAAGAGGTAAAGTGTCACACTTCTTTGTTAGTTAACCTCTAACCACCTATTGTATTTGCTTGTTTTCAATTCTAAGTTTAGGTATACTAGAATTGATTTTGGGTGCTTTTGCCTATGAACAAAGATTGTTTGGATGCTTTTGCCCTTGAATAAAGATTGAAGAGGGTGCTCTTGCCCTAGGATAAACAAATATTGTAAAGGGTGCTCTTGCCCCATATAGAACAAAGATTGTAAAGGATGTTCTTGCCCTATTGAACAAAGACTGTAAAGGTTTGATTCTCTACCCACCGTATTGAAAGAGTATCACTACTAGAAATCTCTCTTGAGGCCAAGATAGGAGTGGACGTAGACTTGTAAAGTCGAACCACTATAAATTCTTGTATTTTTGTTGTTTTCTATTGTTTAATTTTATTTAATATTTCAATTTATCTTGAATTTACAATAAAACCGAAAAATTAGGTAACTTCACTAGTTGCAACCTATTCACCCTCCTCTAGGTTGCACCAACAATTGGTATCAGAGTAGGAGCTCAATTTGAGATCGAAATCATCTCTAAAATAGTAAAAGATCATGGCCTTTCCTTTTGACCAAGTCCCCTAAATAAACGACGGACTTAACCCATCTTGACCTCCATACTTTAATGGAGAAGGTTTTGCCTCTTGGAAAAATGTGTTTGAAGATTTTGTTTGTGCACATGCTTTTTATATTTGGGACATCATCACATGTAGACCAGACCAAATTCTTAATGTAAATAAAGATAGGAATAACATACCCAAGCCCAAAGCCGAATGGACTTCAACTGACAAGGTCAAAATTCAATTAAAACATAAGGCAAAAATGTTTTTGCAATGTGCTTTAAGTGAGAGAGACTACAATATATGTGGGATTTGCAAGAATGCTAAGGAAATTTTTGATAAGTTGGTTGTCACATACGAAGGAATCGACCACATCAAAAAGATGAACTTAGATATTTATATGCTTCAATATGAAGAGTTTAAACTGTTAGATGATGAGAATATTACTTCCTTATTGATTAAATTCACTAACATTGCTAATAAGTTGCATAACCTTGGTAAGGACTTTACAAATGATGATGTGACAAGAAGAATTCTATAAGCCCTTCCACCCTCATGAAGACCCAAAAAGACCACGATTCACAAAGCGGAAAATTTATCAAAAATCACCCTTGATGAGCTCATGGGATCTTTGATTGCTAATGAAGCAGAGCTTGAACAAGATAAGAAAATTCAAGCAAGTGTGCAAATGGATCAAAAGAAAAAGTCCATAGCCTTAAAAAGTGCCACCAAGGAAGAAGAAGAAAGTGAGAGTGAATGAGAAGACTTAGACATTGAGAAGAAGGTATACTCAATTGCCAAAGAGTTCAAGAGACTTCTCAAAAAGAAAGGAGGAAAGCATCCTCACAGAGGAGAATCCACAAAGGAATACAAATGTAAAAATCTTTCTAAGAAAAGAATTTGTGTCTTTAACAAAAATATCACTTGTTGTAAGTGTATGAAACCGAGTCACATTAAATCCAAGTGCCCAAATGAAGAAAAGAAGAAAGCCTATATGACCAAAACATCCTACATCACTTGTGATGATGAAGAAGAAAAGGAGGAGACCGATGAAGAAAGAATCAACTTGGGTCTAATGGCAAAGCTCCAAGGAAGAACAAGAAGACTTTTGAGGTAAATTCTTCTTATAGTCTTAATTTCATTAATAATGGTGATAGGAGCTTAAAAGAAACAAATGATAGGGAAAACTTAATTGGAGTCTTGTTCAAAATAATTAAGGACCTTGAAAAAGCTTATTAAAGGAGAGTGTGTTGTTATCTTATCTTTTATGCATTCATATAGGGGGAGAGAGCATATGTGAGGGAGAGAATGTTGTTTTATGCATTAATTTAGGGGGAGCATATGTTAAGGGGAAGAGTTATTTGAGGGGGAGCATATCCTTTATATTGTTTGTTAATGACAAAAGGGGGAGAGAATGTGTGAATTAAAATTAGGTAATTTACTAGGAAAACATGTGATAACATGCATATGAATGATCAAAAAGGGGGAGATTGTTGGGAAATGCCATGTCAGCATTACCACATCAATCTTCATTAGTTTTGATTAGAACAAACATGAATTACTAATGGTTGTATGGAGTTTTGTTTGTCTAGTTCAATATGAGAGCAAGTACACCAATTCCAACTCATGTCAAATGCTTAAGCCTAAGTCAAGGCCAAGACCAAGCCAAGATGGACATGAAGTCTAAGCCAAAATGAGCATGAAGAATGGAGTGCAAGAAGACTCAAGAACATCAATGATCATCAACTCAAGCTTAAGCAAGAAGACTAGCAAATTAGGACATAAGTCACTTCATGTACACTTATGTGTAATCGCACTCGATTGTATACTTATCATGTCATTAGACTGACCTAGGACATGTTTGGGGAGTGTATGAGGTTGAGGGTTGGCTAGAAATTCCTAAAATCCCTTTAAGTCCATGTATTTCCCCATAATAGGCATTATGTGCTTCAGACGGAGCTTCATTTGACCCAGACAGACGTCTGTCTGGTCACAGAAGCTCATACGGACATCCATCTGGCTAAAAATGTCCCAACGGCTACGGCTACATTTTAAATGAGACAAACATCCATATGGGCTAAGGTTCTCCCATTTTCTATTTGTTGGGAGTTGGACTAAAGCACTTGAAGGCAATCTATATAAGAAACGTTCACCCCATTTGAGAGCCTGAACCTTGCCAATTGATCAACAACTCGCCAAACACTCTCAAGCTCTCAAATTACAAGAAATCAATTGTGTTTTGCCTCTCATCTTCACTCAACCTTAAAGAACATACTAAGGTGTTAAGAAAACTTGGCTTCGTGATTAAAGGCGTTGGTGGTGCATTCATTTCCATTTGAGCATACACTCTTATTGCATCACACTCACACAAGAGGTAAAGTGTCACACCTCTTTGTTAGGTAATTTCTAACCATCTATTATATTTGCTTGTTTTCAATTATAAGTCTTAGTAGACTAGAATTGATTTTGGGTGCTCTTGCACGTGAACAAATATTGAAGAGGGTGTTCTTGCCCTTGAACAAAGATTGAAGAGAGTGCTTTTGCCCTAGGATAAACAAAGATTGTAAAGGGTGCTCTTGCCCTATATGGAACAAAGATTGTAAAGGATGCTCTTACCCTATTGAACAAAGATTGTAAGGGTTTGATTCCCTACCCACTGTATTGAAAGAGTATCACTACTAGAAATCTCTCTTGAGGCCAAGAGAGGAGTGGACGTAGACTTGTAAAATCGAACCACTATAAATTCTTGTGTTGTGGTTGTTTGCTATTGTTTAATTTCATTTAAATTTTCAATTTATCTTGAATTTGCAATAAAAATGAAAAATTGGGCAATTTCACTGGTTGCAATCTTTTCACCCCTTTAGGTTGCATGAACAGATGTTTTTATTTCTCATGTAAAGTCCTTGGGTTTGAATAGATTGTGACTTATTTGTGTATTAAAACTTTCTTATTATTGAGTAATATGAGTTAAATCTAGCCTTTCATTTCACTTTCCGTGTGATTGTGTTCTTCTAGCATAAAATATAATATGTCAATAGGCATAAGAATGGCTCACTCACGCGAACATTTGCCTTTGGTGTTTTGGTAGCGAGTGGAGATGAGATGGATTGTGAATGACCTTGTATAGGTTGATTCATAATCATGTTGTCGCCTTGATTTGAAATCAAGATGAGGTTCTCTATGGTGAAGAGAATTAGCACGAATGTTCTCACTATTCATGTTGCCTATAGAAGCTAGGTGCGAGAACTTTATGTGGTGCAGGGGTAGCACCAATAAAGAAACTTGGATTAGGTGCAAGTGGTAGACTAAACTAAGACTTGTATGGTGTTTGGAGAGACATACGTTTTCTTGTATATAGAATGCTCTACTATAGCATGCATATCATACCATGTGTCCATAGTGACCATTGGAAATGAGTGGATGGATCCCTACTCCTTTCATTGTGTGAGTCCTGGACTTTATGATCCATTAATGTCTTTAGTGACTTTTGACACATCATGAAATGAGGGGTTGAAGTAGTTACTTTGGGGTGTTACCTATGGTTATAATTGATTCAACCTAAAGGGGCATTACCAAGAAAGGAGTCAATTCCCAAGTGTTGTGATGGTCAGAGGCAAAAGGAATGGTTTGATTCAATTGCACCTTAAAAGTGTTTGCTGACGCCAACTGTATTAGTTATAGTAGCAAACGTTTTAAGGACAAGAAGGTGATCTCTCAGATGGATTAAGATATTTTTATCTGGTGAGTTTGAATATACCTAGGACATTGTGGTATACTAATGCTTATTTGATGTGTTTCTTTGAGTGATACTATCATTCTGGCCTTCTGGGAAGGTTTCTAGTTTGAGGCTCACGAGTACAGGTATATTACCAGTCACACAACCCATTTACCAAAATGACTTGTGGATGTTAGTGTCTGGGACATAAGTGGTCCATGTATCTGGGATACATTGTAGAGAGATCGAAATGTATATATTTGGGATATACCTGTGTGTTTGGGACACACTATGATAGAGAGATTGATACTTGCCCTTGTGCAAGTGGAAGATGTTGGGAATTTTAATTATGCCCAAGGGAAATGATGAAATTGCATAATTGGGTGGTTACAATATATGAGGATATATTGGTAACCATTGTCTCACTCTCACAAGTGAATTACTAAATTCTTTGGACTCTCAATTTCTCTCCAAGAAACCCAAGGAGGAAACTGAAGGGAAGAGACACATACTTAGATGCTTCTTTTTGATCTTGCTTGACCTCATATTTTAGACCATCCATCCACAAAGGTATTTGGGTTGTGGACTGTATTCTCTTTCCACCAGATTGAATATTTACCAGTGATGGATTGTGTGGATGAATGACTACGTGGATCATTTCTTTATATTCCACTGCATTTTTTATTTGGGATTAGCGTATCCAAGTAAGTTTCTATCTTCTCCTTCTATAAAATAATAAATTTGGAATATCATGCTCTCCCATGTTAGATAGAGAACCAACAGATTCTCTATCCTAGCAGATATAGGATCCGGACTCAGCTGACCAGTCAACCACCTTGTTGGTCATTAATAGGGAAATTATTTCAAAACCTTTACCTCATTTGATTTTACAGGATTGCCCTTTAATATTCAGTGTTCCTAGGATAGCTTGTGGTAGAGTGTGAATGTGTGATGTGGGAGAACTGAGACTGACCCCGTCATCATCAGGTCACTCTCTTGGTCGTATATAAATGGAATATACATACACACCATCAACCAAACCGCTGGAAACGCGATAAGGTTTTGAAAGGATTGTCAATGGATTCTTCTCTAAATAGGGTTAAACTTATCTGGCCAATTGAGGAGGGTTGCATGGATTGTCAACCCAAACAGTGCTTGTGATATGGGTATTGATGCGTCCAAAATCTGCTCAGTCCTTAGATCTCCTCGTGATGACCTGCAAAACGAAAGCGTCAGATGTGGCCCGACCGCGGGGGTCGGGAGTCCACCTCCGCCTACGTATATGGTCTACGGTTTTCTATTCAAACGGGAAGACTAAGTCAGTTGATGAACTTTATCACAAACGGCTCTGCTAGAAGCACAGAGCTAAGGAATAAAGAACTGGGAAATGTGATCTAGATCGTAAGCCGTTGATAGTTCACGTCTATCAGTATGTATCTGAATCTGAGTCTCAGATTGTGTGTTTTCGATCCCCTCACCTCGTACGGTAGTGAGGTTTATATAGAGTGTACCTTCGAATCTCCTTCGTTGGATGCACTTGAGCCTTCTTCGGGTAGTCGTTGGATCTTAACAGTTAGATCCGTTGAGCAATCGACTTCTACTAGTTTGGACTAGTAGAGGACTCCTGAGATAACCTTTAGGTTATGTGATGATTATCCCTTCGATAATGATTTAGCCGCAGCCGTCAATTTGAGTCTGCCATCATTAGGGTAATTAACCTAATCCATAAGTAGGATTAGGGCGTGCTTGTAGCTGAATAAGTTTTCTTCCTTAGCAAGCCATCTTCTGGATTCGGTTCGCTCGGGAGCGAGTCGGTTCCCTCTGTCTCGACCGGGGTCGAGGGTCGAACCAGGTATGAACCTGGTCTGATCATAATTTCTCAATATCACGAGCCCCCCAGACCAAGCGTTCGGTCGATCCCGAGGGCTTGGTTTTTAACTGGGTTCTTCGTCAGGCGATAGACTCTGCGTGCTCCATTAAATGTCATATCACATTTAATGTGGTGGTCACTTTTCCTCGAGCGTTGTGAGAGTAAGGCCACGTGTCTCCTTGCAGTCGATCTGTCGTGGCTCACGTAATCCAAGCGACGGTTTCCGAACGCCTATTTCGGATTCGTGAGTTCAAACTTTCAAAACGTCTTTCAATCTTGATCGTCGATTTTGAATCAATCTCGATCGTTCAGATTCCTGAACACTCGTGCGGGTGTTTTAAAAGCGGTTCGTTGTCTTCGTAGGTTTCATTCTTCCTGTCTGGAATTTGAACCTTTGTTGTCTTCTTCGCGCCTTCTTGCTCTCAAGCTTTTGCCTCACTGAATCAGTAAGTTTATTGGTCTTTTTCTTTTTGTAGTTTACTAAAACAAGTAATGGCGGATAATAGGGCTTCTCTGGTACCCAATGTTGGTAATAGTAGTGGTAATGAAGCTTTTGCTTCTCCTCCTTCCGAACAGTCGGATAGTGATAACAAAACCCTAACTGTCCTCTGGCGCGAGTTTGCTGAAGTTTCTCAAAAAGGTTTAGAGAAAAAAACCGAAACTCCTTCTGCCCTCCTCGAGTCTGGATCTTCCAAGATTGCCGAGTCTTCTAGGCAGCCTCAAACTTCCAAGTCCGATGGTGGACCTGGCTCTGTTCCCTCCATTTACAATGAGGAAACCCTTCTTTCAGCCATCCAAGATTTTGATTTTCCTTCCTCTTATCAGGTTAGGGCTCCCCTTTCTGATGAGAGGGTTGATTCAACCCTTTCGGGTGAATTTTCTCTGTACATAGATGCACTGGAAAGCAGGGTTCGCTTTCCCTTTTTTAATCCTTTGTTCTCCGCAGTTCTGAATCATTGGGACATTTGTCCCGGAATGCTCCTTCCCAATAGCTGGCGTCTCATTGTCGGCTTCTTGGGTTTGTGTTTTGAACTTGGCGTTACGCCATCTCTTTCTCTCTTTGTACATTTTCATGTTCTTTCTATCTCCCATCCTCCCGGATGCGTTTTTCTGTCCAAACGCAATAAGGCTGAACTTGATTGGAGGGGCAACATCCTTGCCAAAGGAACTTGCCCTTCTAACCACAAAAGATGGCGCGAACGATACTTTTTCTGTCGAGCGCCTCCATCGAATCTTAACTTCCCAACCGCCTGGAGGCGGTGTACTTCTTCTTCCGAGAATAACTGAGGCCTCCCCTTATCCAAAGAAGACGAGGCGGCCGTCAGGAAGATCAAATCCATTCCATGGTATCAAGAGATACATGGACTTGAGGGGGAGTATAACTCCATTCTTCAGTACTGGGGCTTGGCTCATTGTGAGCTTCTAACCATCATCCTTTAATTTTACTGAAGTGATATGTATTTAATTCTGACTCTTGCTCTTCTTTGCAGTGCCTCCAAGAATGAACCCCGAGAACCTGCGAGTGAAGGCCGCTAGGGCTGTTGCGACAGCCGAGCAATGATCACCCAAAGCCTTGACCGTAGATCAAGAGGCTTCTGTTCCCTCTCCCGACCCCTCTTATAGGGGTATCAGGAATATCAGGCCCGTGACTGATGCTTCGGGTAAAGGGAAGAAGCCAATGGTGGAGAGGTCTAATGTCTCCTCCTCCGCCCGAACCAAAAGGAGGCATGATACAATTGATGCTTCCTCCCATAAAAAATCCAAAACTTCAACGGATTGTGAGGAGGTCTTCACCCCCTAGTGGACCTTGAAGTTGACCGACAGGGTGACTCGGGACCCTGAGAAAGCTGCAGAGTGGAGCTCCCTCAGTCTTGTTCCTTCTAATCGCCAGGAATTTGAAAACCTGGATGACGTTGCCCTTGTTAGTCAATCCACAAGGTACCGGTCTTCTTGCTTACTTATTTTTTCATAATTTCTTATGACTTCTTCTGATATTTTCCGCCTTCCCAGGAATGCTGTGTTGAACTTCTATCAACACATGGAAGCATTGAGCCGGGTTGGCCGCAATAGCTCTTTGCTACAAACCTGTGAAGAGAATTTGGTCAAGGCCAATTCTGAGATAGACCGGCTGACTGCAGCTGTTGAGGAGCTGCAGAGAAAACATGAGGAAGAAGTGATCTCCCTCAAGGATGCCCTTGATGCTTCGAAGGCTCGTGCCGCTGCTACCGAGCGCGAGGCCAGGAAGCAAAAAGAAGCTGCCACGTTGTTTGGTGATAGGCTTGAATTTCAATGTAGGAAGAACGAAGAATATCTGAAGTGGGTGGTCCCTAGCAAGCCCGAGCATATTAAGCCAGAGCTTCGGGAGGAGTGTGTTCGGAAATACCTGAACAGCGTACCTTTCTCCGAGCTGCTAGGTGCCTACAACATTCAAGCTTATCGCTTGGGGCAGAATGACGTTTGGGAGCGAATTCTCGCCATCAATCCCTTCCTTCAATACTGCTCCCTTTCGTGAGGTGTGTCATAAAGAGGTCTTCAGGAAATTAGGCATGGATCTCCCAGACTGGGCTCGGGAAGAAAATGATCCTTTTCCAGCTGACCCTTAATATGAGGCATACCTAGCTGACGAGCCGGCGCTTCCAGAGGAGAAGTCACAAACAGAGTCTCAAGCTGCTGCTAAAGAGGACTCTGACAATGTCATTCTTGAGGGAGACTCTTTTCAAGATCCTGAGAAAAGTCCTCCCGACCAGGGTCCCTCGGGCAACAATGAAGAAGAGACTTAGGGAGTTATCTTTTTTTTTTTTTTTTTTTTTTTTTTTTTGTAAAGATTGACCTCCTTGCTAATGACTAGACACTTCTTTTTCATGTTGGCCTTCCCTGTCTCCTGCTGAAATCTTGTCTTGAATATCAAAATATAAATGATAAAACTTATCACTTAACTTCACATTCTTCGACGAATAATAATCTTGTAGAGATATTGTGAAGATGCGTTTTGGAAAGATGCATTAATCTTCCCCACTACTTCATTTACTGCAAAGTTCACACGTTTCCCTTCTCGTATCTGCGAAGTCCAAACGTTTTCTTGCTTTGGTATACCATTCACTATTTCCAATGAATCGGAAATACACCCATTATTACAATGGCGGTGTGACGATTGGAGGTATCTCTGCATCGGGTGCTCGCCTCCACATGTTTCCATGTGGCATCCCTCCGACCGTTGATCTTGCTTTCTGCGGATTTCGAAGCGTCATTTCGATCTGGGCCATTGGTTGTCCTTAGCTTTCAATCGTCGCCTTAATACATGAGGCAATTTAAAGCCTTCGTGGGTACTCTCCATCTATCCTGCTATCTGCAAGTTAGATTTGCTAAAGTGCTAAAGCGACATTCCGTCCTTCTGCCTGCTCCCGTATTCCTTGTACTCCAACAATTGCTCTATCAACTTCTAAACAAGTGAGTTTTTTGATTACTCATCTCCTTCCCCACTTCCCCCCTGAGTAAACTGCACAGTAGTAGTACTTGGGGTTTAGTTAATCGGGTTTTTCATAAGTGTTAGAGAACTAGGGTTTTCCCTCTTTTTTGTCGTCGTTGGATATCTGTACTGATACGGCTTTTCTGTTTATATAGTGGCTCCCAAGATCAACCCGAACTTTATCAGAGCGAAGTCTAGCAAGAAAATCGTTCCGTCGGCGGTGGTTGGGGCCAGTGAGGTGGTTTCAGCTAGTGAATCCTCCAAGCGTAAGGCGACTGCTGTTGGTGAATCTTCAAGTCAGATTCCCACAGTTTCTATTGATGCCGCTCATACGCCTCTTTTGCCCGAAGTGATCGCTCGTCTTTCCCAGGAAGATCTTGATCACTCCGTTGTTGATGGCGCTGCTGATGCCCCTGTTGCAAAGACCGTTGGTGCACCCCCGAAGGAGACTCTTTGGGCATCTGAGGCAATTATGTTGGCGTCTGATGAAGGTGTGGTCCCAGCAGATGCTGCTCCTATTTCCAATTCTAGTGCTTGTTTTGCATCCTCCTCCTCTCCTTCGGAGTTGGAGGATTTTGCCACTAGGAAGCACCGTCGGGTGACAGGTGATGCAGCTCATCCTTCTCTTGATGTAGCTCATCCTTCTCATCCTTCGCCCGAATTAGTGTCAAACGAGTTTGACAGAGCATTGGAATGGTGCACTGCTGCTCGAATGACTTCTGAGAGCGCAGTGCTTTCCAAACTCTCAGATGAAGTCTTTATGAAGTCACTAGTGATGTAAGTCTTTCTTCATTATCTTTTGATTCTGAAAAATTACTCTTCTGCTCCTTTTTAACTCGGAAGTTATTTGCAGGAGTCTTACTGGTAACTTCCACAACCAAGTGGAAGCAGCCTCTAGGCTCAATAGGTTGAGCAATGAAGTTTCCGGGCTTCGGGAAATCTCTGAAGCTAAAGATGCTGAGATTGCTTGCCTTCGGAAACTAGCTTGGGAGGTTTTAGGAGAAAAGAATTCGATGATCGGTCATCTTCAATCGGACTTGGATGATGCCAGGGAGAAGATCCGGCAACTGGAGCGAGCAGTTGGAAAGTCAGGAGCCAAAGGATCTGAAACGTTACCCCAAAGGCAAGCTGTCGTTCCTTTGCCCGAATCCCTTCCAACTGATGTTCGCAGAGCCTGCGTCTTCAAGTATTTACACAGTAAGCCCTTTGTTGATATGCTGAATGCTTATAACTTGCAGGGCGTCGGGATGGTGAGAACGAAGTATGGGAATCAATATTAAGGAAGGATCCTCATTTTGATACGACTCCCTACAGTGCTGTTTGCCATCTTGAAGTATTTACCGACTTGGGTATTCCTCCTCCTGACTGGACCAAAGATAAGATTGATCCTCCACCTTCCGATCTAGATATTATGCATTATCAGGAAGATTCTCCTGTTTATTCTCCCCTGGAAGAAGTCAATTATGACGAGCTCGTCTTGAATGCAAGTTTGGTCGAGGACCATGCTTCTCCTGGACAAGCTGGACAAAGAGTATGAAATTGCAGAGGACCTTATGCATACCGAGATATTTCTTGTAATCCTCATTTCTCCTCTTCTTTTCCTTGAATCCACACCAATGGTTGACTTATATGTTTGTTCTAGCAAAGTTGTGTCGATCTTGTATAACTTCTTAATAATCACCGATGATGACTTTCTTTTTTGACCGAAGATTGTATCTAGCTCTTGTAATTGTTTTGATACTGGCCTCTTTCGATCTTTTGAAGAAATAAGAAATTAACTTCATCTTGAACTTTGCTAGCCCCTTGAATCGCTGTTGAATTAGGTCTTAGTTGTTTGAAACAATGCCTTTACTTAAAAATTTCCGGAGAAATACAATAAGTCTGAGAAGGAACTCACTCGGGTTTTAAACCGATGCCTTTACTTAAGGTAAGTCTTGAAGGAACTTACTCGGGTTTCAAACCGACGCCTTGCAAAAGGAACTCACTCAGATTTTCATCCGATGCCTCGACTTAAGAAGATCCGAAAAAATTCCATAAGTGTTGAAGGACCCACACGGATTTTCATCCGATGCCTTATAGTTGGATCTTGTTCTTGAATGTGGTGTATGATGCCCCCCAATCAAAAGATAATTTGTTGAAAGCCAAAAATTGCATTGATTGAGTTGAAAATGTTTACATCGCGAACAAAATTGAAATCATCATCAAGGATAAAACTTTTTGAGATGCCTGGCATTCCACGACCGATTCAACTCTTTCTGGGTGTTGATGTTCTTCAGCCTGTAAGCTCCTGAACCAACTGGTTTTACAACCATATAAGGTCCTTCCCAGGAAGGGTCCAATTTTCTTTGGTGACGCGGGTCGGAAGCTAAGGTGTTTCTCAACACCAAATCTCCGGCTAAGTACCGACGATTCTTCACTCGAGTATTATAATGAGACGCTATCCTTCTTTGATAATGTTGAGTTCGTGCTATTGCCTTTGCCCGAACTTCGTCCAACAGATCAAGACTATCAAGCAGTCCTTGTTCATTTGCTTTTTCCTCGAACTCTCGATCCCGTAATGTCCCCGCCATTATCTCCATTGGTGCCAATGCTTCGGATCCATATGCCAACCTAAATGGAGTTTCTCCTGTGGGTGTTCGAACTGTAGTTCTATAGGCCCACAGTACATTATGAAGTTCTTCGACCCAAGAAGCTTTGTCAGCTTTGAGTCTTCTCTTTATTCCTTCCAGTAGCGTTCGGTTAGTAACCTCTACCTGTCCATTGCTCTGGGGGTATGCCACTGAGGACATACGATGCTCGATCATATATGTTCAGCAAAATTGCTCAAATTGCGGACAGTGGAACTGAGTACCATGGTCAGTGACGATAATCTTTGGAATCCCAAAGCGATATATGATTGACTCAAGCACGAATTTCTCCACTTTTTTCTTAGTAATTGTTGCCAGTGCACTGGCTTCAACCCATTTCGTGAAGTAATCAATTGCTACTATCAGATATTCCCGTCCACCTGACGCCTTGGTGAATTTGCCCATGATATCAATTCCCCACATCGCAAAGGGAATGGGATCTAGAATTGAAGTCATGGTTTCCGTCGGGTGCTTCGATACTGTAGCATGAATTTGACAGTTACCACACCGACGAACATATTCCATAGCAGCCTCTTGGACCTTAGGCCAATATAACCCAAGTCTTAGAATTTTGTGAGCCAGGGCTCGTCCACCCATGTGAGCTCCACAAATTCCTTCATGAACCTCAGCCAAAGCTGATTTTGCTCCTTCGGGGCCTATACATCTCATAAGGGGTCCAGAATAAGATCTTTTGTATAGTCTCCCATCTCGAATGACAAATCTAGCTGATCGTATCTTGATCAACTTTGCCTCTTTCGGATCCTCAGGTAATTTGTCATCTCTCAGATACTCGATTATTGGATCCATTCAGCAACGCTCTGCTTCAATATAAGAAATTTCTTTCTCCTGATAACTTGGAAAAGTTATTTCTTCAATATAGACCGAAGGGTCTAGATTCTTTTCTTTGGCATTGGCTAGTCGGGATAGCTCATCTGCCACTGAATTTTCATTCCTCGAAATCTGAGATATCTTCAAATTCCGAAATTGGTTTTGAAATGCTTGCACTATCTCTTGATATTTCTGCAAGCGTGGTTCTTTAATACCATACTCCCCCTGGACTTGGTTGACTATAAGTTGAGAGTCACTATAAATAGTAACATCTGCAATAGACAATGCTTTTGACAACCGAAGTCCAGCTATCAGAGCCTCATATTCTGCTTCGTTATTACTTGCTTCAAATGCAAATCTCAAAGCATATCGAATAATAAATTCTGCTGGACTTTTTAATAGAATTCCAGCTCCTGCTCCATCTTTATTACTCGAACCATCCACATATACCTCCCAAGTGGTTGGTATAATGGGATCCTCGATGGTGGATTCCACCGGTGCAGTAGTTTCTACTACAAAATCGGCTAACGCCTGAGCCTTGATTGCAGTTCTGGGCTTAAAGCTCACTTGGAACTCGCTGAGTTCAACCGACCAGGACACCATCCTTCCAGATAAATCAGGTTTATTAAGAACTTTACTAAGAGGAAAAGTTGTAAATACCTCAATTGGATGAGCTTGAAAGTAAGGCCTTAGCTTCCTGGCGGCCATCATGAGAGCCAGAGCCTGCTTCTCAATCTGCGAATATCTTGTCTCCGCATCTAGCAACACGTGGCTTACATAGTAAATCGGCCACTGTTTTTTATCTTTTTCACGAACAAGTACTGCACTGACTGCTGAAAGGGACGTCGCTAGATATAGCTGTAATATTTCCCCCTTCTCTGGTCTGGACAAGATCGGTGGTTGTCCAAGTGCTTCTTTTAACTCCTCGAAAGCTTTCTGGCACTCTTCGGTCCATTTTGCTTCCTTGCTGCCCTTCAAGTCTTTGAGTGCCTTGAAGAAAGGCAAACATTTTTCTCCAGACTTGGAGATTAATCGATTCAAAGCAGCAACTCTCCCTGTTAAACATTGCACATCACGAACAATTTTGGGAGCCTCCATATCAACTAGAGCTTGTATTTTGGCAGGATTAGCCTCAATTCCTCTCTGTGATACCATGAAGCCCAAAAATTTGCCCGAGGAGACTCCAAAGGCACACTTTTCTGGGTTCAGCTTCATTTGATACTTTCGCAGTACTGAGAATACCTCAGTCAAATCTGCAATATGATTTGCTTTTGTAAAGCTCTTCACTAGTATGTCGTCAACATAAGCTTCAACATTCTTTCCTATCAGATCTTTAAAAATCTTGTTGACGGCCCTCTGATATGTTGCTCCTGAGTTCTTCAGGCCAAAAGGCATGACCTTATAATAATAGCTTTCACGATCAGTCATGAAAGCTGTAAACTTCTCATCCTCCTTATTCATAAGGATCTGATTATACCCTGAGTAGGCATCCATGAAACTTAGAGTTTCATATCCTGCAGTCGCATCTATCAAGAGGTCAATCCGAGGCAACGGATAGCAATCTTTAGGGCAAGCCTTGTTAAGATCTGTGTAGTCTGTACACATCCTCCACTTCCCATTCGCCTTTTTTACCATTACCACGTTGGCCAACCAAGTTGGGCATTCGATTGGTTCTATGAAACCAGAATTCTTGAGTTTTTCAACTTCACTACGAACGGCTTCATACTTTTCAATGGAGAAATTTCTCCTTTTCCGTATCACTGGTTTCACCTTAGGATCTATCCAGAGTTTATGCTCTGCAACAGCCAGATCGATTCCTGGCATGTCTTCAGCAGACCATGCAAATATGTCTTTATTCTGTTGAAGAAATAACTTCAACTCATCTTTAAATTCCTCCAGCTGTTCAGACCCGATATAAGTAATCTTTTTCTCATCCTCGGTACATAGTTGGATTTGTTCCAGCTTCTCCACTGGTTCGGGTCTTTGCATCTCTGCTTCTTCCCGATCGTCTCGAATTTCTATAGGTAGGGCAGTTACCTTCCTCGGGCCCTCCTTGTCTTTTAAATAGGCAACGTAACATTGCCAAGAGATCCTCTGGTCGAGGAGACTTGACCAATTCCCATATCGGTCGGGAATTTTATCTTCGTGTGTTTTGTCGAAACAATAGCACCTATCTTGGATAAAGATGGTCGCCCGAGGATAATATTGTAAGCTGGCAGTTCCCGAACCACCAAAAAATTGATTCGGACGGTTGTTTCCTTAGGAAAACTTCCAATAGATAAGTCCAACTGGACCGATCCTTACGCCACAGCAGATGACCCTGCAAAACCATATAGATGTGTGGATGAAGGTTCCATCAAGTCCTGATCCACCTTCAATTTTTGATACACTTCATAAGAAATTAGGTCAGCTGCAGACCCTGTATCAACAAAAACTCTATGCACTTCCCGACGTGCAATCTCTACCTTGATGACTATGGCGTCATCATGAGGTAAACAAACGCCTCTTTCGTCCTCCTCGCTAAAGGTGATAGAATCTTCACCATTCAGCTTTTTTCGCTTCTGCGTCTCTCCGGTTCAGACAAATTTGGATTTTGTTTTCAAACTCCGGAGTGATTCGGGCTCTGGTCCCCCGAAGATGGTAAGGATCGGTGACCGAGTAGCTTCAATCACCTCCTTGCCCTTCTTAGACTTCGGAGCCTCCCTTGATCGTTCTGAACTAACCGAACGATCCCTTTTAGGAGCAGCCGCACGTGGCTCACGTCGCTCCTCCCTCCTTATGCTAACAAAACTGGACAAGTGTCCCTGAGATATTAATCTCTCAATATTTGCTTTCAGATGACGACAGTCATTTGTATAATGACCATAGTCCTTGTGGAATCGGCAATACTTTTCTCGATCCTGCTGCTCTCCGGGTTTCAAAAGAATTTTAGGCGGCCACTTCAAGATATTTTTTCTTTTGATGATATTTAAAATATCAGCCCGAGGAACATTCAATGGAGTGTACTCACTTTTACCGGGAGACCTTTGGCGTCAAGCATGAGATTTTCCAACCCAATCACGGACATTTTTCTTTGGCTTCTGCTTCTACTCAGGAGCCTTCTGTTCCTTATTGGAGACTTTATTATCACCTTGGCGCGCATCTAGAATCTCCATGACTTCAGCTTGCTTCTAGCATCTCTGTACCAACTCAGCATAAGTCGCAGGCATATCCTGTAGTAATAACTCCAGGAGTTTCCGATTAGTGAGTCCCGTGAATAGAGCAGTTTTGGCTACTTGCTCATACAAATTTTCTATCTCCATCGTCACTTGTTGAATCTTTTCAGAAACTCTCTGATTGATTCGTTCTTACCTTGTTTGACAGTAAACAAGGTTTCTTCCGTTTTCTTGACCTGTATTCCACTTTGGAATCGCCCTATGAATTGGCGCGTCAATTTGTCAAAGTTTATGATCCTTCTAGAGGGGAGGTTCGAAAACCACTTTTGTGCTGCTCCAGTTAGAGATGAACCAAAAACCCTGCATAAAATTTCATCGAATTACCTAAAACTGCCATGGTCTGTTGGTAATAGCCAATGTGAGCTGTTGGATCTCCGGAGCCATCGAATGTAGAAAAGGTAGGCAAACGAAAGTTATGGGGAAACTGATATCCCGCAATTGGCTCGGCAAAGGGGGTCTTCCGAATGACTGAGTAAATATCCTCAATTATCCTGCCCTTAGCCAACTGCCCTAATTTCTCATTGATGTTGGCCAATTCCTGACCAATCTAGGTCGGGTGATCTTCAGCGATATGATCACGACCTCGATTAACACGATCATCCTGTGCTATCCGATCATCACGAACAGCCCATCCTTCCCGAACATTCCGCTAGTCGCGAACTGCTCGATCATCGTGAACGGTTCTTCTGACAGTTGGTGAGTGAGTTCTTACCCTTGTATCCAACCTTGTATTTGAATCAGTTGTACTCTCTTGCGGTCTGTTGAACCGATCGTCTCGCCTAGGTTGATCGTCAATCCTCCTAGGTCCTCGGTCTCCTTCACGAAAATTTTGACCGATATTCCAGTCTTCAGCCAATCTTTGATCACGTGGCAACGCACGTCTCCCTGAATCGCGTTGATCAGGTTCTTGTGGTAAAACCACTCGTCTGGTGAGCAAGCGAAGTGCTTGGCTCACCTCCAAAAGTTGAATCTTTACCTGATCCAATTGATCTTGGAATGTATCAGGAGGATTACGTCCTCCCTGACCACCATCTACCTCGATAGGATTTTGGCTTCCCTAGGGAATATCTGGATTATTCGCTCCAGGGATCTGAACACGGAAATTGCGCTGTGCAGCGGTTGCTGCTGATCTAGTCACCATGGCATTTCAAGTCGTTTCCCACAGACGACGCCAAATGATGCGTCCAAAATCTGCTCAGCCCTTAGATCTCCTCGGGATGACCTGCAAAACGAAAGCGTCAGATGTGGCCCGACCGCGGGGGTCGGGAGTCCACCTCCGAAGGCTAAGTCAGTTGATGAACTTAATCAGAAACGGCTCTGCTAGAAGCACAGAGCTAAGGAATAAAGAACTGGGGAAGGTGATCTAGATCGTAAGCCGCTGATAGTTCACGTCTATCAGTATGTATCTGAATCTGAGTCTTAGGATTGTGTGTTTTCGATCCCCTCACCTCGTATGGTAGTGAGGTTTATATAGAGTGTACCTTCGAATCTCCTTCGTTGGATGCACTTGAGCCTTCTTCGGGTAGTCGTTGGATCTTAACAGTTAGATCCGTTGAGCAATCGACTTCTACTAGTTTGGACTAGTAGAGGACTCCTGAGATAAGCTTTAGGTTATGTGATGATTATCCCTTCGATAATGATTTAGCCGCAGCCGTCAATTCGAGTCTGCCATCATTAGGGTAATTAACCTAATCCATAAGTAGGATTAGGGCGTACTTGTAGCTGAATAAGTTTTCTTCCTCAGCAAGCCATCTTCTGGATCCGGTTTGCTCGGGAGCAAGTCGGTTCCTCTGTCTCGACCAGGGTCGAGGGTCGAACCAGGTATGAACCCGGTCTGATCATAATTTCTCCATATCAGGTATCATCAGTATTTCATTTATATCTTGACGTGCACCATCCTCTAGTTTGCAGTTTCACATTTTTGAGGCCTTTGTGTGATGTAAGTACGAAGTCTCTTTCTAGATGAAACAAGCTTAATTGGTTGCAAGATGCTTTGCCCGTCTAGCAAGGATGAATTCCCAATCATTTTATGTTTGTAGTAGCTGGAACATTTCCCTTGTAAATGAGTTTTTTAACTATTTTTGAAGATTTCGACTTTCAATTTCTTACCAACAAAAAAAGAGACTTCCTATTAGTTTCAAATTCTTAGTTTAACCTGTAGAAGGATGGAATCTACGATGTATATTTTCCAATAATGATATGGTCTCAGTATATCAGTATACAACATAATATAACATATTGTGTATATTTTTCAATAATGATATAGCCTTGACATAATGGTTCGGAAGATGGATTGTATACTTCCAAGGGATGCACATCACAAAGACTAAGAACCAAGTAATATGACATGCTTGAATATTCCGCCACTGTAGTACAGTTAGATTCACAACCAAATTACAATATGCATGTTAGGGTTAGAATTGAAACTCAAGCTCTTCTTCTGAAATGAAGCTTTTTAAGTCTATAAAACAAAACACCCCCTCCTTCCCCCCCCCCCCACCTCCCCACCCCCGAAAAAAAGAAAGGGTCTATCGGGTTTGTATCAACCGATCGAGTGGTTATCTAAATAGTTGTAGGGGTCAACCCTTGCTGCTGTTAGGAGTGATGGTGGATCAGATTGTCAACCCCTCTTCTAATCCTATAGAAATAGAAGATTTGTTGAAAGATTGATTTATCTCACAATTAGAAGGCTTGTTCTCAGTCAATTTTCGGGAAAACCTAGAAAACCTCACGTAGATGTTGAATTTTGGATTTGCACTACTTAAAATCTTGTCTAGGGAAAGGCACCTTTTTATCATCTGCTAGTAACCTACATATTATGCTTATTGCAACTTAGATTGTGAAAGTTGTGTCACTTCTTGCCATTCTACTACGATTTTTATGTCTTCATTGGATCAAGTCTTATCTCTTGGAAGAGTAAAAACATTAAATTCATTCATGATCTTTTGTTGTAACGGAGTACTGATGCATGGACATGAACTTGTGAATTGACTAGGTTAGTTATTTACTTAAGGATTTAGGAGTTCTGCATCCTGAGCCTATAGATCTAATTGTGACAATGAAGCAACTATACACATTGCAGCAAATTCGGTCTTCCATGAACAATGAAAGTATAATGAGATTGTTCGTGAAAAACTTCATGATCGACAGATTCAAACAGTGTATGTTTCTTCTTAGCATCAAGTGGCATATACATTTACTAAGTCACTTGGTCAAGAATAGTATCATTTCTTTCTTAGCAAGTTGGGCATTCTTCTTCCATTTCATATCGAATTCCTATGATTAACAGTATCTTAAACTATTAACCACGAGGTAGGAAGCATATATATAATTGTGATGATCAGTTAGTTAGTTCGACTAGGTTCTTTATTCCTTCTCAGTTTATGAGTCATAATCCTCAATCGGAGCACTATATTTAATATCAAAATTCCCACACTGAGAAAAGAGAGAGAGTGTGTGTGTGTGTGTGCTAAGAAGATGCTCTGAAGAATACTTTACATGGTTAAGGAGGGTTCCTAAAAGTAATACAGTGACATTTGATTTAGTCTGACTTTTCCCAGGTGATTGGGTCATCCTTTTTAACCCTTGACCTGAGAAAACTTTGCAACCCAGAAATCTTGCAGTTCATTTCATCTTACTTTTGTATTGCACTTTAAGGTGCACCTACCCTTTAGATCTTTTTCATACCTAAGAATTTAGCCAAGGAATTGAGGAGTGTCTGAAGGGAGTTGTCTTCTATTGATGTTGAGATGATTAACTCCATGGACTGAGAAGATCCAGACTTGATTTGTATGGATACTTCACAAAAGTAGCATTTCCTGATCTTTGATGATATCAGATCAGCCAATTGCTCAACTACAAATGCATTTTCAGCCACTTGGGTAATTACATCTCATCCAACTATCACTTTTAGCAACCTTGTACCAATCATTATAATGTGAACTCACCAAAAGGGTTTTCTTCTGTTTCACCTACTGAAGTTTACAAAACTCAAATAAAGAAGAGTATGAAAATCCTCTGCAACTTCTTGATGGGTTTGTTTTAGAAGCACTTTTACGTGTCATGCAACTCATGGTTTTCAACTAAAATAATTCCAAATTTTGTGTGGATGTGGGTATTGTTGTTTAACTTTTGGTTCCTTCAGTAAGAAACTTCCTATTAGTAAATGGTTGAAGTTGATTGATTGTGGTTAAAAGCACCTAATGATTTTTAAGCACATAAAGGTGGTCATCAGGCAAAAATTCAAAAGTAACCAGAGACCCTTTTTGAAGATCTGGACTGGCATTTGAGTTGTACCCAAAAAAAGAAGACTTGACATTTGAATTAGGGCACATTTGAATTAGTCTTGATCCAATTGTGGGTAGAAAGTATGTTGTGATAATAATATAAACTTTTTTGCTTGTTTTTTCTTCCGAAAAGGTTGCTTGCATTTCCTATCACAGTTACAATTCTTGCTTCTTTCAAGGAGAAAAGTGTTCGAAAGCATAAATGCTGCAAAAATTAATCCTGTAAAGTAGCTTATACCTAGTCAAATCTCTTGCATTTCCTATCACAGTTGCAGTTCTTGCTTTTCAATCAGAGGAAAGTGTTCAAAAGCATAGAATGCAAATAGATTCTTAAAGTAGGTTATACCTAGTCAAGTTTCCCTCCCAAGACACTTTGTCTTCGGTTGAATTAATTGGTCAAGAATCAAACCATGACCCATATAATTATTGGAAATTTTAGTGCCACCCTTAGTAACCCCTAAAATTAATGCCACTCTGCATGTTATTCAATTCATCAATCAAACCTCCTTTAAGGTGAAAATATATCAAAGACACCCCTTACCCTTAGGAAATCACAGTTAAGTGCTCATGCAAGCAAGATAAATATTTCAGAAGGACAAGAATAACTTTAACCAAAAACCTTGGGTTCGACTCATTTCTTCATGTCCTTTTACTATATGTGACTTCTTCCTCCGGAGTAATAGATATATCCTCATAAATATTGGGAGATGTGGA
The DNA here is from genome assembly GCF_041222555.1 of Hakea prostrata. Lineage (NCBI taxonomy): Eukaryota > Viridiplantae > Streptophyta > Magnoliopsida > Proteales > Proteaceae > Hakea > Hakea prostrata. The sequence goes on from NW_028291135.1 coordinate 135,259, forward strand.
TCATAGATAGTATTTTTATATTTAAGATGTGTGGGTAATGTTGGAAATGAATAAATAAAAATTAACTAGAGACTATCAATGTTAATAATAGAAAGTCTTAACCGATAAACTTTGTAACTTTGGGGATAGCATTAATATTAGGGGATAACTCAGGGGGTGGGACTAAAAATTCTGCTAGAATGACTAGTGAATTAGTCTCTACTACTTGATTAGAAGTAAACTTGACGGGGCAAGTATAGACTTTAGGGTATAAAGCATGGCTCATTGTCTAATTCTTAATGATTTCATGAGGAAAATAGTTGTGTGGAAAGCATTTCCCTTCCCTCCTTTTTCAGATAAACACATAATTGGTTGCGTTGAACATAAAAGATAAAAGCTGATTGACATTTGGGTCTTTTTTTTTTGTGGGGTGGGGAGCTTCGCAAGTAAATGTTTATATACATTTCATACTTCAGAGACCTTGTCAAATATGAAATTCTTTCATATAGAAAATATTTTACAACTTGGAAGAAAGTTGTTCTAGAAAAAACCAAATAAGTTACAAATTGATGTTGATTGTTGTGTGAACTTCAGGCTCACATCTAAATCTAGATTGTTCAGAATATCAAAATTAAAAGTAACATTTTTGTATATATAATTGGTTGGTCGAGTGGACTAAACCAATCAAGCCAACTAGGGAGCTTGACTTTGTATCTTTGGGAAGAATTGGTATGAGGTCGAAAATGAACTGATGACATCGGGATACGAAAGGTCAGAGCTCGGGAAGACTAATGTCACAATAGGAAAAGGAAAAAGGACGAGAATCACATCCCAATGAAACCAAGATTCTTGGTATAAGGTTAGTTAAGGCAATTAAATACTAGGCCAAGACTTACTCCTTTTGGAACTCGCCAAGCAAAGAGAGAATTGTTGGACATTGAACAAACGATCTCTAACGAGTAAATGTATACAAACAGTATTCCCATAACAACCTAAGGTGAGTGAGTTAGTCTCACTCAATACACATAGATCCATTGTTTTCTCTGGCTCTAGAACTTTTGAGTTCAAGGCCCACGGTACCCATCTACTAGGGATGTATTATTTCATATACTGACTTGATCTTCAAAGATGGTTACCCGACCTATATATAGTCGGACTATTCTCACCGTTTGTCTTGTTGGATAGGTGCAAGTATGATTTCCAAGGCAAATCCTTGATCCACTCAAAAGAGTCAATTTTAGATGCAACAATATCTAAAATTACGTACATTTTTGTAATATGTAAATAGGGGCAGTATGGTCATTTTACATGTAATAGGATAGCTTATGTCTTATTATTTTGTTTTAAGGGTAAGAGGGTAATTGCACTTGTTTATTAGAGGTATGTATTTGGGGGTTTAGGTATTGCTCATTCATTCGAACGAAATCTCTCTCTCTCTCTCTCCTCTTGATTTCTCTCTGGTTTTGCTCTCGGTCTCTGCTTCTTCTTCATCTGCTGTTGAAGGTTTCGGTTGGGCTCTGGTGTGTTCTTGGTGATGGTTATTTGCTTTGATACAAGGCTGAAACAATATCTACTATTGGTGCGTGAAAAGGCTCTGGTGATTGGTGTTCTTGGATTCACGCAAGAGAGAGTTAAAGCTCTGGTTGCATCTTGAATCAGGTGTGGTCAATCCATTGTTTTAGTTGTTTGCTCTCTAGTCTTTGTATAGAGTTTATCACTATTTAGGGCTGTAAACCTTCTCTGTTATTTGAAGATTGCATAAGCTTGGTGAGAGCTCATCTCATCCTTGGATGTAGGTCATTGACTGAACCAAGTAAACCCTGTGTACTGTCTTTTGATTTTTTTCTCTCTACTGTTCTTGGTGTTTATCCACTGCGTAATAGTTATAATTCCTAACAATTTTGCTAACATATCCGCAATCTAATTTGCTTCCAGTAACATTAATGGGAGTTTAATTGCCACATATTTGAATCGAAACCACAGAAAGAGGAGAAAGAGAGATACAATTTGATGTATTCCACTTCACAAGTCATTGAATAATTCCATTTACAACCACCTAATTCTCATGATATGTATGTGGGTATTCTTTCTTGGAGGCAAACCTAGTAGAGGACTTCTTGTTCACCTCAAAACATAGACAGCCAGATATTAGATTTAGGGTCTAATTAGAAAGTTACATAAAACATGACACCTTGAGAATCTAATTTGGAATATCTAGCCATTACTTTAAGCTAATATTTATAAATAAAACTAAAACGATTAATTAAACTCACCCATAAGACTCATTACACTTTTTTCTTTTGATAAATAGACCCATTACACTGTTAAATCACAGTCAAAAATTTATATTAGAATATAAATTGAGTAAAACTCCAATACCTCTAAACTCCATACTTTATCACACTTCCCACACAAGGTAAAAAATCTACTCAACAAAAGATTTAGAAAGAAAAAGTCAAAAATCACGTTTAAACTTTGTCCACCTATGAGATTTTTTTTATTTTTTTTTTTTTTTCCTTAAAAATTTTATTGACTAAACTTCAATCACCTTGGGAGTAAAGCCCATGAAATACAAGAGGTGAATGTGTAAAAACGAAGCATTGTTATCTACTACTATAATTGGGTCGAGACTTAAATGTCGCTCAGTAAATGCATAACACCTGCTATCAACGATCCAAATCTAAATTTGGGTCTAGATTTTGACCTTGATCGTTGGCAACAAACCTACGAGATAGATGGTCAAGATTGAAATTTCAATTTTGAGCATTCAATCTCGACTGTTGACAGCATAGTACTATACACTTGAACGGTTATAATTACTTCACGTAGCTCATCTACCAATGAGACTCACGAGAGGTAAAAGTCGTAGCATTCAAAAAGTCAAAGCATTCGCTTATTTATGTGCACAGCACATGGGATCAGATTCTGCGATATCCTCGCTCTTTGCATCAATGATGGCTCCATTTTGCTCTTCTAGAAGCTAGACCGTCTTTCTGTTAGTTGATAATTTAATTACTTAAATTACTGCTAGTGATAGTTTATTAACTTAGTTAATCACGTCATTTATTATTAAATAGTTCTGTATTCATTTATATTTAATTTCCATCTATTCTCAACTCATTATTCAAAACTTACCCACTTGGCATGATTTCCATATAGTCTCATTGTTAAAGAAAATGAGTTTTCCATCTACCTTTGTTATCTGGTGTTCCTTCGAACTACGTAAGACATGGTGGTCACAAAGATCTAGAAGCTAGGGATCAGAGGTCACCAGATTGTTTGACCTGCCTCAGACATGGCTCTCCTTGTTATGGGAATTAAAAAAACTTCATCCCCTACCTCACATTTCATTATATTATTATTTTAATATTGTGTTTGTATACTTTTAATCTTCTATATTATTTAAATAAGTGCTAATATTTGAATCTTCGATCCACAAATGGGTCGATATGTATTTTTGTCCATCGGCCTCTTACACAGTGAAATTAAACTGAGCCAATGATAAGCAAAGAATCAGCGCAATTTTTTGAACTGGAGGTATAAATAATTTGGTCTCTGAATTGGCCTCGCATAAGAAATTGAAGTGGGTCTATAAGCCCATAAAGTAAGTTCATTAGGTTATATATATGTATATATGTATATCTATTGTGATAAATGAGATGATTTTGTATTATACATATATGTATGTATATATATTAGGGATGTCAACGATGCGGTTTGGAGCGGTTTCGGGTTGGGCTTAACGATTTTGAGCTCAAATACACCCAACCAAAACACGACTCATTAGAAAAATAACGGTTTCGGGGCTGGTTTGGTGGCGATTTGAGTTCGAACTAACTAACAATTTTGGCCTAACGGTCGATATTCGGGATTGACTCACGGTTTGGGCTAACAATTTATTGTATGCAATAAAAAAAATAAATAAATAAATAAAAAAAAGAGTTGAGTATCCTACAACAAGAGCTAAAATTCTATGGAGAGCAAAGTTGTTATTGATCAATTTTCATTAAAAAATGAAAAGTCATTCTAACTTGTAAAAATTACACTCACTTTATAGAAATCAAGAACTCAGATAGTAAGTAATAACATAAAAACTATAAGTTCATTCCTCAGGCTCCATTGGATAGTCCTCTTGAAACAAATCTTCAAACTAAAAATTCTTTTTAATTCCAATTTGTGCTATGATTGATTGTCTTGAAATTGAGTTCTTGTTTTGTGAAAATGCTGATTTTTTTACCCTTATATGAAATCCATCTTTTTTTTTTTTTTTTTTTGATATTTAGGTTGATATGCAAAGAAATACCTTGGGATTCGATAAATATTTACTTAATCTAAACAAACTTGGTACATTCATACTTAATTCTTTTAATTGTCCTTTACAAGTAGTAGAAGACTATTTGATCTTTGAATTCATACTCATTTTTTGATAGTCTATACCAACTACCTAGTGCTAATATGATGACTCAAACAATATTTAATGTAAAACTATAAAGCGGGTTGTAAAACGGTTTATAACAGGTTGCGGTTTGGGTTCGGGCTCGGCCACCCTCAGCCCAAACACAACCCATTAAGGTTCGGTTCAGTCCGGGCCTGTTCGGGCTATAATGGGCAAATGTGGTTCGGTTTTAACGATTCGAGTTACAAATTAACACCCCTAATATTAATATATATATATATATATATATATATATATATATATATATATATATATATATATATATATATATATATATATATATCATACTACATACCATTATATAAAAGCTCGTGTACTCTGTTTTCATGGCAAATCTTTTTCTACCTCCTTTTTATTTGAAATACCTTTAGTTTTCTATTGTTAATTATTGATTTACTTATTTTTTGTTGGATAATTTTAACATTTTGGTTATTAATTACAAGATTTATATACCATTTAAAAGAAAAAAATCTTCTCCAAACTTCCCTCCATGATTTTCATTTTCATTCTATTATCAAAATCTAATACTCTCCCCTCTTTCCTAACTTTGACCAAAGCTTTTTTTTTTTTTTTTTTTCTGACTATATTATTGGTATTTATTTAAATGTTAATGAATATATTGTTAAATATGCTCCTCTTTATGAATAAGGTAATGAAATAGCATAGATCAAGAATCACCTATTCCAACTCAAAAAACAAAAAATTACAAAGGCAGGTTTAGGTGTAGCTCTCCCTCTCGATGGTCGATTTCACATGAATCTCCAGCGAAGGTTAGCTTCTTTCTAAAATCTAAATCGATACTTGGCAAATGGAAGAACCGTTTTCTACTCATATATCGTAATTCCACAAGTTCTTCACTGCAAGGTCCTTGTAGCTAACTTTTTTTTTTTTTATATTTTTTTATTTTTTAATATTTATCTCAAAAGATATGATCGTCATCTAATTAGAAATTAAAATGTTTTTGTGTCATTGATGTTTTAGATTTAATTATTTAACACAATAATTTGGTATGCCTATTTATTTGCTGCATATTTGTTTTCACCACATCAATCCGTGAATTAAGGGTCTGAGATATGATGGAAATTGATTGGTGTTTAGCTTCCTTTAAAAGGCGAGTTCTATGAGGATTCATAACTCAACTTCTGGAAATCATCTAAAAGTACTATATTCAAGTACTTTTTAGTAGGAAATTTGTACCCACATATGTTGTGATGTGATGCATTCTAAATATTAATTGAATGATATAAAAATCTTTACCTTATTAGGTTTGTCCAGATTGTGGTTTAATTGTCTATTATAATGGCTTAATCCTATCCATTGCTTGTTTATTTTCTTAGTCAGCTAAAAATTGATCAAGGAAGTTCTCTATTTTTTCTTTGGTTATAGTAAGTTTTGTTGTACCTTCATGTGATTGCATTTATATATTCAAAATATGGCCTTTATAAGCTGATACGACTCCAGTGGAAGACAGGGCTGAAGAACCCAGCCCAAGAGGGCCCAGACGTTCGGTTCGACAAGGAAGAGTCCCGAAATTTCTAGAGGATTATGTTTGAAAGTGTGAATTCATTTCTCCCTATATTTTATTCTTTTTGAATAGTATGCACTAATATTGTAACCGTTAAAAGGGGACCACTATAAAGTGGGATGTCAGACGTTAACAGTGAACATAGAAAATATCAAGCATTCTCCTATTACTTCTTCTTTATCTTTCTCCTTGACCTTTGTTCTGTCTTTTTTCTCGTTTTCTAAACCCATTTCTCTGTTCATCTTCTATCTTCGTCTATTATACTGTATCATTGGCCCGACCTGCCGGATCACCACCATGGCTGACGGAACTCGAGGAAGGCAAGCCGAAGAGCTGCTTAGGCAACTGAGTGCTGCGTCCAATGAGCATGCGTAAAAAATCGGATCGATGCAAGAAACCTTGACGGATCAACGTGAAGCTCTCGCAGAGCAACGAACTCTACTGGCTGAAATTATGGCAAAATTAATGACGATGGATGGCCAAGTTGCGCAAGCCACACCCGTGTCGGAGAATCGAAGTATTTTGGGGTCTCCTCCACGATCAGCCAGTGCTTCCTCTTCAAACTCAATCCAGACTAGAGCAGCTCGTGTTGATTTTCTCAAGTTCGATGGCACAAATCCTACGGGATGGATCTTCAGAGTAGAGAAGTTCTTTGAGTTTCACGCAACTCCTGATGATCAACGATTCACATTAGCTTTGATTCATATGGAAGGTCTAGCATTACAATGGTTTCAATGGATAACCAAATCCAAGCTCTTCTCGACATGGAGCGTGTTGGTGCAACCTAGAGGGGGGGTGATTAGGTTGTACCTCATGGTTTATACTAAATTCTTGGTTTGATTGCAATTTCAAAATGAATTGACAATTTAGAATGAAATCTAAGAAAAACAACAATCACAACATAGAATATATAGTGGTTCGACTCTATGAGTCTACGTCCACTCCTCTCTTAGCCTCAAGAGAGTTTTTCACTAATGAATCTCTTTCAATACAATGGGTAGAGATCAAACCCTTTACAATCTTTGTTACGGGGCAAGAGCACCCTTTACAATCTTTGTTTATCTTAGGGCAAGATCACCCTTTACAATCTTTGTTTATCTTAGGGCAAGAGCACCCTCTTCAATCTTTGTTCATGGGCAAGAGTACCCAACCAATCTTTGTTCATGGGCAAGAGTACCCAAAACCAATTCTAATCTACCTAGACTAAAATTGAAAACAATTACAAGAGAAGGATGTTACCTTGAAAAGAGGTGTGACACTTTACCTCTTGTGTGTGTGTGATGCAATAAGAGTTGTATGCTCAAGATATGAAATGCATGCACCACCAAAGCCTTCAATCACCTCAAGCTTGACTTCCACAAGCTTACTTTAGCACCTTGGTATGTTCTTCGAGGTTGGAGAGAGGGTGAGAGGCAAAACCCAATGGCTTTCTTGTATTTTGAGAGCTTGAGATTACTTGGGGAGTAGTTGATCAAGTGTGAGGTTCTTTCCTCTTAAATGAGATGAATTGGGTTTATATAGATCACCTTTGAGTGCCAAATCCCAATCCCCAACGGATAGAAAACAGACATAAGTTTTGTCCTGTTTTTAGCTCAAACGGTCAGCCGTCTGCCTAGACGGTTAGCCGTCTGGAAAAGAGCCGTTGTAAACTAGCCGTTATTGGCTAAGTTAGAGCCAGACGGTCAGCACCGTCTGCCCAGACGGTAGTCAGTCTGGAAAAGATCCGTTAAACTAGCCGTTATAGGCATTTTTTAAACCAAACGGAATTCCGTCTCAGACGGTCAGCCGTCTGCCAGACGGAAATTCCGTCTGGTCTTTTGTTTCTGAAAAATCATAAAACACCAAACCAGACGGTCGACTGTCTGAGCTCTGTTTTGCTGAATTAAGTTGGGGCTGGGACATGGCTTGGGTTTTTGGACTTTTTGGTCAACCCTAAGCATTGTACACCTCGCTAACATGTCCTAGGTCATTCTAGTAATATAAATGACATATAATTGGTGCATTTACATGAATGTATATGCGAGATTGTCCTAAGCCCTAATTCAACCTAAGTCTTGATTTTCGACTTGATCTTGAGCAACGGTCTTCATGTCCATCATGGCATGATCTTGGCTTTGACTTGAGCATATGGCTTTGACTTGGAGTTGGTCCATTTGTTCTCATCTTGAACTAAAACATTACAACTCAATATAGCCATTAGTAATTCATGCTTATTATCATCAAAACCAATAGAGGTTGATGTGGCAAATGCTGACATGGCATTTCCCAACAAAGCGCATTCACGAGAGCACTGGAAATGAGATTTGGCCCAACAGGATATGATGATCCGAGAGAAGCCTTGGCAAAACTAACTCAGACCACATCGGCGGAACATTACCAGGCACAATTCGAAGGTTTAGCAAATCGCGTGGAAGGCTTACCAACAGAATTTTTGGTTAGCCTTTTTATTTCTGGACTTCGATTTGATATCCACCATGAGGTAAAATCCTTTCACCCTGTGGAATTGATGGATGCCATGATGTTGGCCCGCATTCAGGAAAAAAAATTAGGGGACATCAAGCGACCATTTGTTCGTCCTATGCCATTACCGCCAAGAACACCCATCCACATACCTTCAACTGCAGGATCAGGAACTTCTAAATCACCTCTTGCAATAACAGCACCAACCACCATCCCTATCAAGTGGTTAACATTTGTGGAAATGCAACAACGTAGAGAGAAGGGATTATGTTATAACTTTGATGAAAATTTCTCTTCAGGTCATCGCTGTAAAACTAAACAGTTGTTTCTATTGGAGTATGAAGAAGATGATAGTGAAACTCATCTGATTTCAGGGGATCATTCGGAGCAAAGTCAATCACTAGTTGAAGAAACTACCGAACTTTCTTACCATTCGCTCACAAGTATTTCATCTCCGACAACTATCCGATTCACCGGAAGAATAGCCGGACAACCTGCTCAAATACTGCTTGATGGAGGAAGCACCCATAAAATATCATTAAATATCAAGGCCTTCATAGGGTCATAAGCAAAGGCCCTGGATGGGCCTTGTTCCTATTGGAATTAATGCCCACAGAACAGGCTACATCTACCCAAGTAACACCCGAACTCACCCCATTGTTGGCAGAATTTGAAGCTATATTTAAGGAACCCGTGGGCCTACCACCAGTTCGGGCCCAAGATCATGCGATCCATTTGTTGCCAGGAGCTAAGCCAGTAAATGTAAGACCCTACAGATATCCTTATTTTTAGAAAAATGAGATTGAGGCCTAGGTAAACCAAATGTTATCTACTGGCATTATTCGGCCTAGTACCAGCCCCTTCTCCTCTCCAGTGCTTTTGGTGAAAAAGAGAGATGGTATGTGGTACTTTTGCGTGGATTACCGAGCTATTAACGCTGTTACCATTAAAGATTGGTTTCCCATACCTACAGTTGACGAGTTGTTTGATGAGTTATATGGTGCACAAGTATTTTCTAAAATGGATCTTTGATCCGGTTATCATCAAATTCGTGTACGCGTCGAAGATATTGCCAAGACAGCTTTTCGCAAGCACGACGGACACTATGAGTTTTTGGTAATGCCTTTTGGGCTCACCAATGCACCGTCCACGTTCCAATCCATGATGAACTCCATCTTCAAGCCTTACCTTCGACGGTTTGTTCTTGTGTTTTTTGATGATTTGTTAATTTACAGCCCATCATGGTAGGCCCATTTACATCATTTGAGATTGGTATTTGAGATGTTGCAGGCACATCAACTATTTGCCAAATTATCTAAATGCGCATTTGGACAACAGAGCATAGAATATTTGGGCCATGTGGTTTCTTCTCATGGGCTTGAGGTGGATCAGACAAAAGTAACAACAATTCTAGCATGGCCCATACCAACAACAATAAAGGCACTACGAGGATTCCTGGGCCTAACGGGCTATTATAGACATTTCATCAAGAGTTATGTACACATAGCTGCTCCTCTCACATCTTTGCTCAAGCAAGGAGCTTTTGTATGGACTTAGGAAGCTCAAGGAGCCTTCCAACAGTTGCAGCGCACCCTCACTCAGGCACCAGTACTGGCTCTCCCTAATTTTGCTCAACCATTTACCATTGAAACGGATGTATCGGGTCTCGCGATTGGGGCAGTCTTGACCCAAGGAGGACACCCAGTTGCCTACTTTAGTAAAAAAATGTCTTCCACAATGCAGCTCAGTTCCACATATGTGCGAGAGATGTATGCCATCACTCAAGCGGTGGGTCGTTGGCGTCAATACCTATTGGGTCGCAAATTTGTCATTCTAACTGATCAGCGAAGTCTTCAGGAACTCACAGCTCAAACCATTCAAACTCCAGATCAGGCCAAGTGGTTAACGAAGTTGGTGGGATATATTTTTGAAATCCATTATAAGCCTGGAAAAGAAAATATGGCTGTTGACGGCCTTTCTAGAGCCCATGGGCCTCAGCCAGTTGACCCGGCCCATTTAACCCAACATAACAACTACATGGGTTCGCCCCAATTGAGTCTAACTGAGTCGGTGGAAATGAAACACATGGGTCTTACACAGCCCAATTGGGATTTCTTACCGGAGTTACGCGAGTCAACGACGACATCACCCGAACTCCAACCCCTCATTGCTACTACTCAGTCCGATGACACCACAATAGCTAATTATAGTTTTTGTGACGAAATCCTCTACTACCACCACAGGTTGGTTATTCCCACAAATCTTCAACAACGATTCTTACATGAATACCATAATACTCTATAGGGAGGACACTCTGGTTGGTTGCGCACATACAAACGCATTTCTACAAATGTGTTTTGGAAGGGACTAAGAAGAGATGTTCAACGATTTGTTGCTGCCTGCCCTACATGCCAACAGGTTAAGCCACTGCAATCCAATTCCGCCTGCCTTCTCCAACCGTTACCGGTACCCACACAAATCTGGGAAGACCTCTCGATGGATTTTATTGCGGGTCTCCCTCTCAGCTCCGGCAAATCTGCAATCATGTTAGTTGTTGATTGCCTCAGCAAATACGCCCATTTCACTGCCTTGGCACGCAATTTCACAGCCCTCCATGTGGCTACGACATTCCTTCACGACATTGTTCAACTCCATGGCCTTCCAAGAACGATCGTCAGTGACCGCAACCCCATCTTTCTCAGTTTGTTTCGACGCGAGAGCTGCTCCAGCGACAAGGCACTCGGCTCGCCATGAGCACCGCTTACCATCCCCAAACAGACGGGCAGACGAAGGTCCTAAATTGCTGCCTTGAAACTTACTTACGCAGCTTTACGGATGATATGCCGTCACGATGGGTCAACATACTTCCCAGGGCTGAATTTTGTATAACACTGCCTTTCACTCCTCTGTGGGCAGCACCCCTTTTCAACTCGTCTATGGCAGACCACCCCCAACGTTGATCCGTTACATACCAGGCTCTACTTCGCCCATGCCTGTCGACCACGAATTGGTATCTTGCGATGTAGCCCTCTTGACCTTGCGCCATCACCTACACAGTGCATAGGCACGCATGAAGTCTCAAGCTGACCAGAGGCGTATTGACCGCGAATACACAGTTGGAGATTGGGTCTGGGTCAAAATCCGGCCTTACTGCCAAACTTCACTTGCTGCTCACCCCAACCATAAGCTAGCCAAACGCTATTTGGGCCCCTTTCGTATTTTGGAACGAATTGGCGTTGTGGCTTACCGACTCCTTCCTTCCTTCGAGGCCCTGATACATGATGTTTTTCATGTTTCTCTTCTCAAACCATTTGTCGGAGATGCGCCCTCTACCCCCTTGCTACAGCAGCTATTCCACCAAGCGACCCTGCTTCTCTTGTCATTCTCCAACAGCGTTATGTTTGTCGCCATGGTGATTCCTACCCCCAGGTTCTGGTTCAGTGGCAGGGGTTGCTGCCAGAAGATGCAACATGGGAAGACTTTCATGATCTTTGTAGTCAATACCCTACTCTGAACCTTGAGGACAAGGTTCTCTCCCAGCAGCGGACGGTAATGATACGACTCCGGTGGAAGACAGGGCTGAAGAACCCAGCCCAAGAGGGCCCAGACATTCGGTTCGACAAGGAAGAGTCCCGAAATTTCTAGAGGATTATGTTTGAAAGTGTGAATTCATTTCTCCCTATATTTTATTCTTTTTGAATAGTATGCAGTAATATTGTAACCGTTAAAAGGGGACCACTATAAAGTGGGATGTCAGACGTTAACAGTGAACATAGAAAATATCAAGCATTCTCCTATTACTTCTTCTTTATCTTTCTTCTTGACCTTTGTTCTGTCTTTTTTCTCGTTTTCTAAACTCATTTCTCTATTCATCTTCTATCTTCGTCTATTATACTGTATCATAAGCCCTCTCCGATCATGGTTCAGTTGTCTATCGTGGTGGAATTTAGTAACAAAGAAATGCAGATCCAAGACATCCTATGCATTGGTTTTATAGTTTCTTAGTTTGCTAAAAAGAATCTTAGGTTCAAGAGAATGCATCACTGGAGAGTTTTAATATCTTTATTAGGGTATGCATCAAAATTAAACGAAGTTCATTGCCTCAATCATAGAATGGAAAAGAGTATAGGAAAACCAAATAGAAAAATATGACTAACTTAATCTGTAGTGAGGAAAGAAAGTGCTTTTATTAGTGGTATTAGCTCCCTCTAAATGGGCATCTCTAGAGCTTGGAAACTTGATGCAATTACTTGTAATTCTTAAAGTATACCATGAAGTTGTTGAGTTCTTGTTTCGTGCTATAAATCATTTTTGTGAGAATATGATAAGGGTGTCTTGGTTTTTCTCTAAAAGATCTCTACTTTCTTTAATGTCAGAATCATGTTAGTAAAATTGGGTGATTCTTCAGTTCTTGCAGCTGTTCTACAAATTCGGCAGCTAGACCTTGGTTTCAATTTGCGCTTATCCTCAGAATCATATGAACAGTACTTGTTTCTCAATCATTCATTATTATTCATATAAGGTTCGTACTTTTTCCTTACACTTGACTTCCTAAATTCTTTGTTTATCAATTTTGCATCCTTTGTAATTTTCTTTGTAGCAAGGTTTCTATCTTAAAATTTCTGACCTCCAAGTTTCAAATTTGTTGGAGGACCTCTATTTCTTCTAATGTTATTAGGCGTGATAAGGATGATTTTTCATCCTTTCCCTAATTGTCTCTAATTTGAATTCTTTCCATATCATTTCATCATCTCATTTGAATTTTTTCCATATCATTTCATCTTCTCATTTGAATTATTTCCATTCATCACTCCTCTCATTTGAATTCTTTCAATATCATTTCATCTTCTCATTTGAATTCTTTCCATTCATCACTCCTCTCATTTGAATTCTTTCCATTCATCATTCTTTACATTTGAATTCTTTCCATACCATCTCAATATCCTAATTTGGCTTTGGCTTGATTAGGTTTCTCTATTAAATCATTTCCATACAAACATTTCGATGTATTGTATTTTGATGTTTTATATCTTTCTTTTATTGTTCATAGTTACCTAACAACATGGGATGTATGCTGCTTATATATTTGAGGTTTTCTCATATGAAATTATTCAACCATTTTTCCCATTGAGGTTGTTTCTTAATATGGTATCAGCCTAACATACGATTCCACATCTTCATCAGCCACTTCTTCTTCTTCCTCATCTTCCACCTCTTCTTTAATGGCTATCAATACTACGTCTTCAATAGATTTCTTTCATACAGCTCACTCTTTTGCTTCAATTGTGATCCCTTTAGCTGTTGCACCATCTTTCACCACAAATCAGTACCATAAACTTCTATCTCTGTTGGAATCTGGTAACATTCCACCATTGGCAAATGCTGTAGGTAAAGTATCTTCTCTATGGGTTATTGATTTGGGTGTGAAAGACCATAACAGATCTGTTATGGTTTGAATTTGATTCTTGAATTCAAGTTTTTGAATTAAAGTTTTGAATTCAAGTTTTGAATTTAAGTTCTTAAATTGAATTCAAGTTTTTAATTTTGAATTCAAATTTGAATATTGTAAACGAATCTTGTACAACAGCCATGCTTATTTATAAATACATAAGACTTACCCATCAAGGTAAGCAACCTACTTATCAAAATTAAAGTTTTTCTTTGCATTCTTTCATGGTATTAGAGCTAAGGTTTTGAGATTTTTTTCCCCAAGACACTATATTTTCAATGGCCACTACTAACACTCCATTCCCCATTACCAATCTCTCCAACCTTGTTTCTATCAAGCTTGATGGAGCAAATTATCTCATGTGAAAAGAACAATTAGAATCCATTTTTATTGCCTATGATCTTATGCATCATCTTAACGGTACTAGATCAATGCCAAATCAAACTGTCAGTTCTGGAGGAACTCAAACACTGAATCCAACATTTCAAACCTGGAGAAAGAATGATCATTTTGTTCGAGCATGCATCAATGTCACCCTCACACCGTCTCTTTCTTCTCATATTCTTGGCCTTCAAATATCGAAAGATGTATAGGATTCTCTTGCACAACTTTTCCAACAATAGTCCACTGCTCGAAGGACTTATCTTCGTAGTGTATTGCAAATGATCAATAAAGGAACGATCACAATTATGGACTATCTTCACAAAATTAAGTCAATCATTGATTCCTTAGCGGCAATCAATGACAAGGTAAATGATTCTAACTTGGTAGCATATACATTAAATGGTTTTGGTTTAGATTGTCTCACTTTCATCATCACTATGGAAAATATTACCCCACCCGTTACCTTTACCGACCTAAGGACCAAACTACTTACTCATGAGCAACGGTTACGCCGTGGCTATGGGAACACCCAATCAATCTTAACTAATTCCCATTCCCCTACTGCATTACTTGTTACAGATCAACCTAAATTTAATCGTCTTAATAATAGTATTAATTCCTATCCACCCAACAACCAAAACCCACCTAGATTTGACTTCCGAAATTCATCAAATTGCCCTCCAAGATCTCAAAATTCCTATAACCAACCAAACCAAAACACGTTTAATACTAATTCCTTAAATGTCAAATATGTGCTAAGCAAGGCCATTCGGCCAATAGATGCTATTTCCATTATGCCTAGAGCTGAAATAATCATAATCCACCACCTCACATTCCTTATGTTGGCTTACATGGTACCCAAAATACCCAACACATTACACCACAAAATGATGCACAGTAGATATTGGATTCAGGTGCTACCAACCATATGTCGTTTGATTCAACCATGCTACATCGATCTGCCACTTACAAAGGAGAAGACCAGGTTTCAGTTGGTGATGGTAAGAAACTCCCTATAACTCATATAGGCTCCTCAACTTTGAAAACAAATTCAAATCATTTATCTCTTAATGACATACTAATAGTTCCCCAATTGTCAAAGAATTTAATTTCCATTTCTCAACTTACGTCTGACAATAATTGTTATGTTGAATTTTTTCCATGGGGTTTCTGTGTTAAGGATTTGGAGTCAGGCATCACTCTACTGAAGGGTCCAATCAAAGATAAATTGTATTCTTTCTCGGCCAATGTTGTGCCTCCTTTGGTTCTTTATGGAAATAAAGCTCCTTCTAATATTTGGCATCGCTGGCTTGGTCATGTGCCTCCTTTGGTTCTTTATGGAAATAAAGCTCCTTCTGATATTTGGCATCGCTGGCTTGGTCATCCTTCCTCTACAGTATTTACTCATTTGAGAAATAGTGTCTTATTTAATTCCTTTGAAACACTTAGATCCAATAAAATTTGTAACGATTGCCAATTTGGCAAACATCACAAATTACCATTTTCTATTTCAGTTAGTCGAACTACTAACTATTCAACCATTACAGCTTATTCATTGTGATTTGTGGGGTCCCACTAAAACTTTGTCAATTAGTGGATTCAATTCATATATTATTTTTGTTGATGATTTCAGTCGATTTACTTGGTTTTATCCTTTGCGATTTAAATCTGATGCAATTCATTGTTTCAAGTATTTTAAAAATATGGCTGAAAACTTGCTTTCTACTTCTATTAATTTTTTTTCAAAGTGATGGAGCCTTAGAGTTTACAAGGGGAAAACTATCTTGATGAATGTGGCATTGTATCCAGGATTTCATGTCCTCATACTCCAGAACAAAATGGAGTTTCAGATGAAAACACAGACACATTACAGAGATGGGTTTATCCCTTCTATTCCAAGCTCACAAGCCCAAAGAATATTGGTTAGAAGCCTTTACTGTTGTTATCTATTTAATAAACCGGTTACCTACACCGGTATTGCAAGGAAAATCTCCTCATGAAGTACTGTTTGGCTTAAAACCAGATTATTGTTTATTGAGAGTTTTTGGCTACCTTTGTTACCCCAACTTGACACCCTACAGAGAAGACAAATTATCGCCAAAGTTCAAGGCTTGTGTCTTTCTTGGTTACAATATTTATCACAAGGGTTATAGATGCTTAGATTAGGACACTGACAAGGTATATTGAAGAAAAGAAATTTCCCTTTTCAAATCCCCCATCACACCAATAATCAAACAAACCACCATTCAAACTTATTTCTCTACCCGTTTTCATCCCACACACCCCACCAAATATGCCTCCACTCACTTCACATTCTTCTTCACCTATTTCAAACAACCAACCATCACAAACAACCCCTACAACATCATCACCAGCCATATCAATGGCAAATCCAACCTAAGATGTTAATCAATCCCCACCAACAATAGACCAACCACAACCCCAATTGTAGTTGGAACAAAGTTATCATCAACAATAGGTTATCCCCTACTTGATCCAACACCATACAGACAATTAGTAGGAGCCTTACAATATCTGATGATCACTAGACCAGATATCTCCTATGCAGTCAATCAAGTGTGTCAGTTCATGCAATCTCCCACAGAAGATCATCTACAAGCAACAAAATGTATTTTACGTTATGTCAAGCATACTATTGGTGCTAGTGTTCTCTTGAAACCAACCCAACTTTCTTTTCATGGCTGTTTACACTTATGCAGATTGGGCAGGATGTCCAGACACACGCCGATCAACTAGTGGGTTTTGCACTTTTCTTGGGGATAATTTATTATCATGGTCTTCCAAGAAACAACCTACAGTATCTAGATCAAGTACGGAAGCTG
This sequence comes from Hakea prostrata, assembly GCF_041222555.1. Classification (NCBI taxonomy): domain Eukaryota; kingdom Viridiplantae; phylum Streptophyta; class Magnoliopsida; order Proteales; family Proteaceae; genus Hakea; species Hakea prostrata. The sequence goes on from NW_028291135.1 coordinate 152,355, forward strand.
AGTACAAATCCCTTGCCATCACAACATCTGAGTTACTATGGCTTTCTTATGTTCTACGTGATTTGCAAGTGCAACTTCCAAGAGGAATGGACATTTATTGTGATAATGTGTCTGCAACACAAATGGCTGCAAATCTAGTGCTACATGCTCGCACAAAACATATAGAAGTGGATTATCATTTTGTCTGAGACTTGGTTCAGAACAACTCCATAAAAGTGCATTTTTTTCGATCAGATGATCAAATTGCATATGTGTTTACTAAGGGCTTAACATCACAAGCTTTCTTCAAGCATAGAGACAAACTCTTGCACTTGCCAATGTAGAGTTTGAGGGGGGATGAAAGACCTTAACGGATCTATTATGGTTTGAATTTGATTTTTGAATTCAATTTTTCGATTCAAGTTTTTTAAATTTGAATTCAAGTTTTTAATTTTGAATTCAAATTTGAATATTGTAAACGAATCTTGTACAACAACCGTGTTTATTTATAAATACATAAGACTTACCCATCAAGGTAAGCAACCTATTTATCAAAATTAGAGTTTTTCTTTGCAATCTTTCAGGGTGCCAATCTTCATGTGGTTTCGACTTATCTTTATTTCATTTGGATAGTCTTGTTCTTCTCACCCAATCTATTCGCCTTCCAAATGGTGGTTTTGCTCCCGTTACACATATTGGGAATTGCAGCCCCATACCCACTTTACCTCTCACAAACGTATTACATGTTCCTTCCTTTGGTTTTAATTTATTATCTATTACCCAACTTACCCAACAACTTCATTGTTTCATAACTTCCCATCCTGATCATTGTGTGATACAGGACCTACGCACGAAGGAGAGGATTGGGCTAGGCAAGGCGTACAATGGACTTTATAATTTGGAGTTGGATTATCCCGTCGTTGCTATTGCTTTACACGCCAAAGACCTTTGGCATTCTCGTCTAGGCCATCCATCTTTAAAGGTTTCTGGTTATATTGCACATTTGGATCCGAATATTTCTTTTCCTAAAGATTGTGTTTGCTCCATTTGTCCTTTAGCTAAGAAAACTCGACTTCCTTTTCCATCTAGTACAATTTCTACCCCTTCTTGCTTTGAATTGATACATTGTGACATATGGGGACCTTACTTCGTTCCCTCAATTTGTAGTGCAAAATATTTTTTAACTATTGTGGAAGATTTTTCACAATGCACCTGGGTGTTTTTGTTAAATCATAAATTTGATGCTTGGTCCCGATTAAAGGAATTTTTTGCTATGATCAAAACCCAATTTGGATAAATTAAACAACTCCGAACTGATAATGGGCGTGAGTTTTTTAATCACCATTCAAATGCCCTTTTTACAACCCATGTTATTATTCATCAACATAGTTGCGTTGATACACCTCAACAAAATGGGGTTGTTGAATGCAAACACCGCCATCTTCTTAATGTGGCCCGTGCTCTATCTTTTTAAGCAAGTCTACCTCATAAGTTTTGGGGTCCTTGTGTTTTGACAGCCGCTTACCTAATTAACCCTTTACCCACCACGCTGTTTTATAGTAAGTCACCACTTCAAGTTTTATTTGGCAAGATCCCTTCATACTCTCATCTTCGAACTTTTGGTTGCCTTTGTTATGGTCATAACCATTCATCCATTCGTCATAAATTTGATCCCCGAGCATCTCCAAGTGTTTTTATTGGGTATCCATATGCACAAAAATGGTATACGATTTATGATTTACAAACACATAAGGTTTACATTAATCATGATGTCACATTTGTTGAAGATTCTTTTCCTTTTTCAAAGTTGTCATCCCCATTATTGCCTGTTTTACCCATTACAGCTTTAGATATTGATAGTTTACCCATCTTGTTAGATCCACCCTTATCAACCACACCCTCTCCCCAACCGGTTGAAGAACCTCCTTCACTCACCCTCCCATCCACTACCATCTCTCGACCATCTCAGGTTCATCGATCGCCACTCCAACTTCAAGACTATCATTGTTACGCCATGGATGCCCAAGCTCCTCCTTCATGCACAGGTACTCTCACTCCTAAAATTTGTTTTTTATCCTATCATAGATTATCCTCACCCCATTTCAGGTATCTCAAGGCCCTTAATGCTATAACTGAACCTACAAGCTTTGCTAAGGCTATTATTTCACCTGATTGAAAGTAGGCAATGGACAATGAAACTGCAGCTCTTGACTTTAACAAGACTTGGTCTCTTGTATCTTTACCCCCAAACAAGAAACCAATAGGTTGCAAATGGGTTTACAAAATTAAACGGCATTCAGATGGGTCAATTGAGCGTTATAAAGCCCATTTGGTGGCAAAGGGTTATACTCAAATTGAGGGGGTTGATTTCCATGAGACATTTGCCCCAGTTGCTAAGTTGGTTACTGTTAGAACACTTCTTGCCATTGTTGCCATCAAAGGATGTTCCTTGCATCAATTGGACGTGAACAATGCCTTTCTCCATGGCGATCTTGATGAAGAGGTATATATGACGCTTCCACCTGGTTATCATCGAAAGGGGGAGAAATTGGTTTGTTGCTTGCACAAGTCATTATATGGGCTTAAGCAGGCATCCCGTAATTGGTTTTCCAAGCTTTCTGGTGCCCTTACCTAATCCAACACCATACCGTCGGTTATTGGGAAGACTTATTTATCTCACAATTACTCGTCCAGATATTATTCACATTGTGAATGTTCTTAGTCAATTCATGCATGAGCCTCGTAAACCTCATATGGATGCTGCTAATTGTTTACTTCGTTACCTCCATGGCGCTCCAAGACAAGGGATTCTTTTATCTGTTGATAGTGAGTTATCTCTTCATGCTTATTGTGACTCAGATTGAGCAAGTTGCCCTATGACTCAAAGATCTACCACTTGATATTGTGTATTTCTTGGTTCCAGCCCTTTATCTTGAAAATCTAAAAAACAAGCTATTGTGTCCCGCTCATCTGCTGAGGCTGAATATCGTGATATGGATGTCACTACTTGTGAACTCATGTGGTCAATTACATTGCTAAAAGATCTTGGCGTCATGGTCCCTCGACCAATACCTTTATTTTGTGACAATCAAGCTGCTTTACATATTGCTGCGAACCCAGTCTTTCACGAGTGTACCAAGCCCATTGAGATTGATTGTCATGTGGTTCGTGATCAGGTTCAACATGGTCTTATTCAACCCACCTCCACCACTAGTGCTGCTCAAGTTGCTAACATTTTCACCAAGGCCCTTGGAAAAGATTTATTTATCAGTCATAGAGGCAAGTTGGGAGTTCTTGAGATTCACTCTCCAACTTGAGGGGGAGTATTAGGTGTGATAAGGATGATTTTTCATCCATTCCCTAACTATCTCTAATTTGAATTCTTTCCATATCATTTCATCTTCTCGTTTGAATTCTTTCCATTCATCACTTCTCTCATTTGAATTCTTTCCATATCATTTCATCTTCTCATTTGAATTCTTTCCATTCAACACTCCTCTCATTTGAATTCTTTCCATTCATCGTTCTTTACATTTGAGTTCTTTCCATACCATCTCAATATCCTAATTTGGCTTTGGTTTGATTAGGTTTCTCTATTAAATCATTTCCATACAAACATTTCCATGTATTGTATTTCCATGTTTTATATCTTTCTTTTATTGTTCATAGTTACCTAACAGCATGGGATGTATGCTGCCTATATATTTGAGGTTCTCTCATATGAAATTATTCAACCATTTTTCCCATTGAGGTTGTTTCTTAATAAATGTCAAAGATCATGTTAGTAAAATTATTTGATTCTTCTATTCTTGCAGCTGATTTGCAACGTTGATAACTAGACCTTAGTGGCAATTTGCCCTCATCTTTAGAATCATACCAAATAGTACCAACTGATAATTGAAATAAAAAATGTCACGTGATATTATCAAATACCAATTCTCAATTCATACATCACATATGTCTTAACCTGAACAAAATGGTTTGGTAATGACGTTGCTTATTGGTTAAGATTGTGAAATCCCTCACAATCCCTAATCAGGAAATCTATGTTGTAAGTTCGAAGACCCAAAGTCAAGGTAGGAGACAGCTATGGACCCTCTCTTTTGAACCCATTGGCTTTGACCTAGAACCAATGGAGGTTGATAGTGAAGATCATAATCACTTTGAAAGAAGATGTAGCTTGAATGTAGATGAACTAGGGAAATGGACCTTGAGTACAGTGTTGACATCTCCGGAAGGTCCTATACAATCAGGTAAGACCCTTCCTTAAGTTGGAAGAGAACCCAATTGGTGGAATTGGCTTCCGGGAACCAAAATTCAGCAATTTGACCTAAGGCATTGTCTTGGTTGATTGCTTTGGTCGCCCCAAGGGACCAAAGCTGTCCAGGGACAGAATTGTCTATTTTGGAAAAAATAAGTTTTTGGAGCTCTATATATTCAAACTTCGATCTAATTCTTACCATTTTGCCTCTTAGCTATTGGAGAACGTTAGAAGAACCCTAGAGCTTCCTCCTCAAGCCTAAGGTTGATTCCAAGCATCCAAGAGAAGTTCCTCCATTGAATCTTCTTCTACAATGTTAGTATTCGATTCTATTCTCTATCAATCTATTCTCTCTACTGTTTCTACTCTTTGTTTTGATTGTGAGGAAGGTCTTATACTACTGTAATGACCTAATCTCTAATCCTCATGGTATTAGAGTGAATCCGCATTCACTCTATTCTTTTCGTGGAAAGCATGGTGTGATTTCGGTGTTTAACCTAGCATGAAGACCATGATCTATTCTTACTGTAGTTGTTTGATTTCTAATCTATGTTAGATTTGTTCTTAGGTTGTTTAATAACCATGATCTATTGTTTTCTCATCTCTAGAATGAATCCCCATTCATTCTAGTCTTTCCGTGAGAATCCACGGATCAAGCCTATTATGTGACTTATTAGATTTCTATTCCAATGACCTTGTTTGATGTTTAGATTTTCATAGATAGTCTTAGTATGTTATTTTAGAATTCTTCTATTAATTTTGGAGTGTTCGGACTTCAACGATGAGCTTCTGACCAATTTCGGAGTTTGTTGTCTATACACAGAAGCTTTGGTCGCCCCAGGCTACCAAAGGGCCAAATAACCAAAGGGAGCCCAAACAACAACTTTTGCTTGTTTTGCCTCCGTTTCGTCTCTAATCATTAGGGTTTGTTCCTTATGCTCTCTACATGTTTGTTTAGGGTTGTTTTGGTGATTTTGGACTTGTCCTTTGATCTCTTTCTCGAGGATTACAAATTTAATTTAAGGTGAGTACGTTCACTCACAATTTACTTGATTACATACTTTGATATATTAAGACTCATATGCATGTGTTAGCTACTATAGTTAGTACTTTTCTTTAATGATATACTTCTATAATTATAGTATGCTATTCATGATATGATTTACATACTTGTAAGGAATGTGATTGATTGAATTGTGAGTTGGACTATATTGAGATATTTATGGAATCATGATGTGATGTGATTGCCTAAGTTGTGGTTGTGGAATGAGGAATGCCCTTTTGGCGTTTTTGTCATTGGACACCAGTGGAGGTGGTATGGGACGCATTCCTATCGTGCCCCTTGGTGATTTTCATAACTACTGGATGATATACTTAGGTTTGGTCTAGATGAGTTTGGCTAGGGAAAACCTTGTCATATTTGACCCTATTGGAAGGGGTATTGAGGCCAAGTGACCGGTGGCAACAATGGGGAATGGTGGGCGCTCAAGACTATAATCAACCCATGAGATGACATAATCACATTGTGGGGGCCATTCATTGGTAGGGTTGCATATAATAAGCTAGGGATCATGGGTGCTCAAGACCAGTTACCAACCCGTGAGAGGACATGAGAGCTTCCTGTTTATTATATGTGGATGACCAATAGGGTTAAGAGTCTACGTAGCCTAGAGGGAGATGGTGACTCTAGGGAGGGAGATAGCGGAACGGACTGCTTAGGCACGGAAGGGAGGCTATCATACCCGAATGGACTATCTAGTGCACAGAAGGAAGGTATCCAAATCCAAGTAGATGTGACTCAGTAGATGACTTGCATTGGGCTAGGTATAACCCTGACACTTTCCAATACTCATACCAATGGTGGTGAGTGATAATGGTGACCTAAATTCCAGCCATGGAATGTTCAAGAGGGATTCCCTGACCCAATTGCCGCGGAGAACCCAAAAGATGTGCATCAAAGCCATGAGGGAAGAATGACTGAGACTACCCAGAGGAGTATGGTGTTCTATCTTAATGCATGTCTGCTACTAGAGACCAACATGTATAGAGTTAGAAGCATACTTGCATTCATTGTTCATACCATTTGCATCATGTTTGTTCTGTGCTTGTAGTTGTATATTGTGATTGAACTACTTGATGAGTTTTGTTGAGCTCACCCTTCGAGGGATATGTTTTCTTTAGATGACTTTGCAAGTACGGAAGAAACCACATGCACTAGTATGGAGGACCCTTGGTGAAATCCCCCATATTTCTAACCCTTTAACCCATGATTTCAAGACCACAAACCCAGGCCTCAAGCCGGCAACAATTGTGGCCCATTCGAGTCGAGCCCGAAATATCGGAAGTGGACCGAATTATTGTGGATGACCCTAGTGATGACTCGACATCTCCCCTAGAGTTTAAGAGGAGAGAGAAGGTAAATCACAATGGCGTTAAAAGACGATTTTGGCACGTCCGTAGACCAGCGATGGAGAGTCCACTTGATGAGGTAAATATACCCAAACGTAGATAATTGGAAGGCATTTTCATTGAAGCCGAAATCATTGAAATCAAAATTTCGGATGGGGGTCTAAACATGGACCAATTGAGTGGCCGATTGAGTGGTTGGTTGGTGACTCAACCCCCCGCCCCTTCCCAGTTAGGGGAAAGAATCAGGATTTTGGGTTTTAAAACCCCTATTTTATGTTTTAACTCACCTCTAAACACATTTTCTAATGCTAGAGTAAGGCTGAGGCTTTGGGAAAAGAAGAAACCAATGAGAAGAGTAGATCCCATCCAACCAAAGGTGCTTTGTGACTCGAATCATTATGGAAACGTTGAAAAGGGTGAGAATCCTTAAACCATTTTTCTCTAAACACAGTTTTGTGGGGTTTTCCTCACTTTTATTGTGGGATTGCGGTAGTGGAAGCATGTTAGGTTTATTTAATGATCTTTAATTCTTGTATTAATGATTCCCTTTAGTATGAGAGTTGTTGGTGCAAATCCTTGCAAAAGATTTTGTGTTTTGACTCTCTGAGACGCCCGCGGGTGATTTAATAGAGCCAAATATGGGGCTTTTTTTTTATCTAGAATGAATTGGATCAAATTGAAGGTACTCTTAGAACCCTTTTGTTTCCAATTAGACTTTCTTAAATCTTTGTTTCGATTCGACTTTGAATTGGTGGCGAAATAATGACTTTTTGCCAAATTGGGTTGAGAACGATGAGTTTGAACCTAGTTGTTAGATTGGGTTTTTGTTGGGTGATTTTGGGAAATCTTTTGAAACCCAATTGACTTCTAATTTGTGTCTATTAATCTTCTAGTATGATTAGGAATTTTTGTGAGTTTAATAGTCGACTCTTGTGAGCTGAAATTGAAAAATTGAGAAATTGAGAAAGGAATAGAGTTGAAAGGTGAGGAATGACTAACCATGTTTTGTATTATTTTGTGTTGTTATTTTAAATTCTATTGATGATATAAATTGTTTAAATTGATGTCTATTATGATATACTTGTGTGACTTTGCAGGAACGGAAGGTAATGATTGACTTTTACTCTTTATTTTGAATCTTATATTATTGATATGAAAATGATATGAGAATGTATGAAATGAATGATGTTGAATGAGATTATTCTTCTTATCTTATTTTAACCCCTAGGGTTGTGGGTTTTGCCCATTACCCTAGTGACCTTATATGATTGTATCTAAACCAAACTGCATAAATGATAGGTGTGTAGAAATGATAGGTGGAAGGGGTTTTGAAGTCATTAACCCGTGATGTTAATGGCTGGGTCCTGAGATTTAAGTAGGCCCACTATCATCATAGAGCGGTAGGATTGCATATAATAGATAAGGGCTCCTGAGCGCTCAAGACCAGTAACCAACCCGTGAGAGGACATGGAGAGCATCATGTCCATTATATGTGGATGACCATTGGGTAAAGGAATGGGGTCCAATAGATGTCACTCGTTGAGGATTCCATTCATATGTGGGAAGGTATCGAACCAAAAGGGCACTAGACATGAGGGGAAATATCTGGACATATGTAGTATGAGACCATATGACTTTGCACTGGGCTAGGATTATCCTTGACATGCGCCAAAGCTCATACCAAACGGTGATGTGAGAGAGTGGTGACATATATCCCAACCACAGCTTGCCATGACTTTACCCAACAACTGCGGAGAACCCAGTAGATGTCTTTTGTTAAAGGAGAGTGACTGAGACTGTCCAAAGGAAATTTGTGTTTAAACTTAATGCGCGTTTACCATAGAGACTACATGATAAAGTTGGGAACATCATATCATAATCATGCGTCATTTATGTATATTATCAATTACATTGTTATCTTATGAAATTGATGTTAGAATTGTTATTTAATGCATGACATGAATGTTAGTTAACCTCACTGAGTTCTGTGGAACTCACTCCTTTATATTTGTATGCTTCTTTTAGATTTCTCTACAGATTATAAGGCCCCCTTCCAAGTGGAGGATTCGTCGTAAGGAAGCTTTCTGGAAGGTACAAATGAGGAGGAAGTGGAAGCACATGGAGCTACGTGCTCGTGCCTCAACTACTTCTATGGTGCCAGCTTTTAGTGATAGAGACCTTGCCATCCTTAGGAAACCTTTAATATCATTCATGTCCCTTTTCTATATTTATACGTTGATTTCTTTTGGGAGAGGCGAGGGTATCTTCAACCAAGACTTTTGAGTATTTCCGCTGAGATATTCTTTCATTCCTAGAACTCTGATGTTTTAGTTTTTGATATGAAGTTTTGGACAATTGTAATCATTATTTTAGATTCGATAATTTAATACTTGAACTTGATTTATTCTTGTCCGTTTAATTATGTTATATCATATGTTGTATGGAATTGTTACTGAACCTAGGTCTTGCAGTGTATCATCACCCCCACGGGTATTTGGGTATTAATCATAACTAGCTGGGTGGGGGTGTGACACCCTTCCTTACATGATACAGTTACGGACACAATGGGAGAAGCTAATGACCAATGGTACGACCCGTACACCGGAATGGACCACTTTGACTGCTCCTATTAATAGTAGTAGACACCATCTTGCTCGCCGTTGGGATCGTGAGTTAGATGTTGATCCTAAGATGCAAGTGCATAAGCCCAAGGCGAAGAAAACAAAGGTTGAAGAAGATGAAGAGCCTATCGAAGATTTATAATAGACTTAATCTTATTATTGCTCTTAGTTTATTTCAATTGTAATAGCTTTAGAGTTACTTTAGAGTTACTTAGAGTTACTTTAGAGTTTTGATCTACTCTTCCGCATTTGACTTATAAAGTTATTTTCCGCTACACTCTATAATTATTCTTTGATTGGTATCGTTTTATTCCACTCTCGATTATACTTGTAAGATTTATTATTTGATTTGTTTCTTAATATATTTACACATTGATTATTCTTTGTTTGTGATTATGTTATTGTGTAATGTAGGTATATGATCACCCTAAACTTGACCATGGGACTTGTGGATCACACCTCTTAGTATCGCGATTAGGGTACTGGCTGGGGGGATGTGACAGAGTGGTATCAAAGCCCAAAGTTTTCAGACATTCATAATCACAGAACACAATAATGGAGCATCCTTGAGTTATAGATCTAAAAATGACTCAATCTTCTTAGAAGTGAATAATAGAAAACATCAGAATAGAAATGAGTATTAATGAAGCATAATTCGTTAAGTCTAAATAATGCACAATAATGGTTATCAATTTTAAACATACATCTTAATGCAATGAAGGAAGTGCATACTACACAATAAGAAAGTGAAACAAATTGGATTTCATTAATTCTTAGAAAATTTTTACAAGCTGAAAATAAAGTAAGTACATCTGTGATGACATAAAAGGAAAGATCCTTGAACTGTCTATCTAATTGATCGTCTCTATGAATCGAGCTGATCTCGTTTAGCTCGAGACTCCATCTCTAATCGTGTCAATCGCTCTCCCATAGGATACATGTAGGTCTCTATCCTCTCTAGTGTGGAAATTATCATTGACAACTGAGAAACAACACCTGATGCCGTGGAAGTCGAATGCGAAGGACCTCCAACCTCAAACTATCGAGGTGGAATAGTATCCTCCTCATCTTCCGGAACATCCTGTGTCTCATCATCTCTTCAATGACCCTCATCACCAACACCATCTTGAGCCTGAGCTTGAGCTGGAACCTCATCATCATCCTCATCCTCACCTCGGACCTCTCTGCCTCATGGAGCTACAACATCTCGATCACCCTGGACCCCATGACCTCTCCTAAGTCCCGACGAAGCTCCTCTGTATCCTCGAGACTGACGTTGAATTGCCGAAAAACTAGTTTGAGAAGTCATTTGAATGCCAAGTTACTGACCCTAGGATACTCAACTCCATTGATCATGACGTGTTGTATGATGTAAGCTTGATTGATGTGATGCCCTGCATAGATGCTATACATGACGAGCGCCTCCATCACTGTATAATGGCAAGAAGTGGCATAACTGTGATGTTTGCCCATCGATATAATGTTTTTCCTGATGATGCGAGGAATGACTCAAGCCAAAGGAATCATCTCTGTGCTGCTCCTTGGACTGTAGCAACTATCGTCGTCCCAAAGAGTGGCAAAAATCTCGTGAATCTTGTGGGGAAGTAGCATCTCTGTGATGTCGATACCTACTGGGATCCACGAGTAGGAATCTGGGTAGTGTGGTACTCCAAGGATACAGGCCAGAACTCTCGTGGAGATTCGGATCTCAGTCTCCCAGACCCGTGTATAGATGACTAGTCTCATGCCATCCATGGATGTCTACCTCTGTATGGAAGGTCAGGTTACTATAGAAATACCTGATGAGCCCTGGGTAGACTGAAAGTCGGTAGTGTAGAGGTGTAACCACTCCATTGCCTCTAACCTCTGCTGGATACGGAATGTCCATAGGTCTCTCATGATGACCAGTCGGCCATACTCGATGGGAAGGTCCCAATAGTAGTACTCGTAGAGGAACTCCGCCTCTAGAGTGTCGAACAAGTCCTCTCTGATGACCACCAGGCGAGGAATGTGTCCCCGGCCTCTTTCTGCACGCCTACCTTGTCTAGGCATAGTGAATATGTGAAGACAAGGTAAAGTTTGCGAATTGTTAGTAAAACAAGCTAATTTTCGGAAAAGAAGGGTATTTTGGTAATTTTTTGAAAAAAATTGATTTCAGCAAAAAACTGCTATTCAGACATGTTAGCATGTGTATAATAGTTGGTTCAGCATACTAAGAAGTTTTGTTGGAGAGAAATCCCTCAAAACCCTTGAATTTTGAAAAAAAATCAGCAAGGGGCAAATCAGTGAAAAACCCACTTTTTAGTGAAGTTTTGAGATTTTCAAATTTTTGGAATTTGGTCAAATGAAGTTAGTGTGCACCTCAACCATATTGAATCAGGTGTGCAAGAAGTGGTTTGACCAAAAAATTCCTTTTCATTGGTTGGAAAATGAGAAAAAAATTTCAAAAGTGGGCATATTATGTGGTGAATAGTGAAAATTAGAGCAAGGTGTGATGAATCTTACTATTGAAGCATGGCATTGAATGGAAAATCCATGTAATATGATGGACAATGTTCCTAGGCATGATTCTAACTTAGACAACCAGTTATTTCATGGATTTTAACAAAGTTTCACAAAGGGGTGAAGCCATTTGAGAGTTGGATTATCACATACCTTGTGTTCTTGATCAAAGTGTTGAAAGATGATATTGTTGAAGCTTCTTGGGAGCCTAAAAGTCTTTGGGAAGCCAAGAAAATCTTTTCTCTAGAGCCCTGACTCGAAGTTGGCAGAGTTGGAAATGAGATGAAATGAACCAAGTGGGCCCATTTAAATAGAGTTTTCACGCAAAAGGCCTTTGGTGGATCAAGCAACCAAAGCGAGGCCAGAATTATGAATTTGGCCATTTTGAGTGAAATTTTGTTTTTGATGATTATGTTTGAATTTTTAATGGCCTTTACTACTGAGATAAGTATGTGTTGCATGCTTGGAACATGAGAGTGATTTTTGATAATTTTTCTTGAACTTTTGATTTCTTGTTGGATTAATAGGATGGATAACACAAGGAATTGGGGCACCTCTATAAGTCGGCATGGAAATAGGACTGTCCCTAACAGTGGTGTATCTACTGATGATGCTGGTGACTAGGTACCTCTGAATGGTCAAACTGTTGGAAATCCACCTGGTGCTCCCTCGATCTTATGTTTGTAGGATATTGCTAACATCATGCAACAGCAGAGCATACCGTTCAACCAGATGATGACCGGAATTATGGGTATGCACAATGAGACTCGTGTTGCTGCCCAAGTGAACCCTAACCCTGCTGTCATGCCTAATGTTGAAAGGGATGTGGGTACTCCTCATTCCAAGCTGATAGAAAGTTTTTTGAAGCTTCAAGTGTCGAATTTCACTAGTGTGATAAAGGATACTCTATTCCCTAATAAATGGCTGAGGAATTAGAAAAAGCTTTCAGGAATCTGCAGTGCACTGAGGCACAGAAGATTTTGTTCATCGAGTAGAAGCTTCAGCATGAAGCAGATGCATAGTGGAATGCAACTCGCCATGTTCTAGAAGCTTTGCATGTTGATGGTATTTCTTGGGAAATTTTCAAAGATGCTTTCTGTAAGAAATATTTCCCTGAGTCTATGAAGGATGCAAAAGAGTTGGAGTATATGGCTCTTGTGTAAGGACCACTTTATGTGCTTGGAGTATCGTAGAAGTTCGAGGAACTGTTTTTCTTCACTCCCAAGTCTTTGGAAGCAGATAGAGCAAAGGCAAAGAAGTTCTTCAAAGGACTTAGACCCTCAATCAAGACATAATCACTATTCTGCCGATTGAGAGTTATGCACAGATTGTTTAGAATGCAAAGAAGGTGGAAGAGTTTGAGAAGGAGCATTTCCATCTCCAGAGATCCCTGCAGAGTAGGAATCCTAGCTATGTGGAAAGGACTAATAGGAAGTATGCTAGACCTACACCAAATCCTACCCCGACATTTCAGTCAAGGAATGTGGGGCAAAGTTTTGGGAATACTCAGACGGGACAGCCGAATTTGAATAGCGGAAACAAGCTAGCTTGGGATGTTCAAGTCTCCAGGCCAGTCTATGCTAATACTAGGCCTATGAACCAAAGACCTCTAATGGCAGTGACTACTTCTACTACACCTAGAGATCCTATCTGTTTCTTCTACAAGCAGACTTGACATATTGCTCACACTTGCCCTCGAAGAAATGCTCAGCCGGTAGCAACTGTGGCTAAGACTACACCAGCCCCTCATGCAGGAAAAGTGTTCAGTATTACTGGAACTAAACAGGATATGAGTCATGAAGTTGTGAGTATGCTACTTGTTGCTTCAGTACCTGCTTTTGTACTATTTGATACTGGTGCATCCGCATTTGTAAGAGTTACTTCTGTGACACCAAGGAATTTATCTAGATGCTTGATGATTAGTACACCTACTAGATCAGTAGTACGATTAGTCCAAGTAGTTGAAGCTTGCCCTGTTTTAGTTTGTGGAAGAAATTTGGAAGCTGATTTGATACTGTTAGATATGAAAGATTTTGATGTAATTTTGGGAATGGACTGGTTCACTGCTCACAAAGCAGTTATCCTCTATTCTTTGAGAAGAGAACAATTTCATGTTGATGAAAATTCAGCCTTTGAACTTCAAGGTGATCAAGGAAGGTTAAGTAGAAAGACTTTGACTATGGTGTTGCAAGTGAATGCATTGGTTGAAAATGCATCACTTAATGCTTCATCTAGAAGCGAGATCAAGAAGGAAAAGAAACTCGAGGAAATCAAAGTGGTGAATGACTTCGTAGATGTTTTTCCGGAAGATTTGTCTAGTTTGCCTCTAGAAAGAGAGTTAGAGTTTACCATAGAGTTGATTCTAGGAGCAGCCCGGTATCAAAAGCTCCGTATAGAATGGCAACTATCGAATTGAAGGAACTATAATTACAATCCAATTTAAGAATATAGAATGATGCAATATGATATGAGACAATATGCAAGGATGCAACTAACTCTAACAGATGCTAGTCTCTAATGGTGGACACGCATTATGATGGAACACCAACCTCCTATGGGAAGGTCTTGTCACTTTGATCCCTTATAGACTAGCTACCTCTTTTGGGATCACACGTAAGGGGTCAAGGCATCCTTCTCGCATTATCACCATGGCTAGGGTTTAGGTCACCTCTCTCTCACTCCACCATTGACATGAGAACTAGGGCATGTTAGGGGTAAGCCTAACCCAATGCAAGTCATCTACTTAGTCACATCATACTAAGGCTAGATACCTCCCCTCATGCTTCTCGCCATCTCGATTTAGTATCCTTTCCTATCTAGAATCATCGTCTCCTTCTCGGACTTCGCTGACTTTTAACCCTATTGGTCATCCACATATAATGGGCAAGAAGCTCTCGTGTCCCCTCATGCTTCTCGCATTCTTAGGCACCCACGAGCCCAAGCCTATTATATGCAACCTTACCAATGAATAGCCCCCACGAAAATGTTGTGTGTCCCCTCATGCTTCTCGTATTCTTGGGCTCCCATCAACCAAATCCCGTTGCCACGGGTCACTCGGCATCAATACCCCGCCGATAGGGTGATGATATGACAAGGTTTCTAACCAAACACATCTAGACTTCCTAGTCATGACATCCAGTGATCGTGAAAAGTGCCAAGGGGCATCATAGGATAGTGTCCCATACCACCTCTAGTGATGTCCCAAGATAGAAACACCCTAATGGTATTTCCCAATTCACAATCACAACCTATCACATTACAATACGATTCCAATCTCATTAACATGTCACAATTCATCCCAAGTCCAAGCAGCCACATATTTAGCAAATATGCATAACATTATTGATCAACTATATTCTGAAATTATAGTCATAGTAATCATTCCTAAACCCTAAAACAACAATCTATGATCACACACACTCAAGTTTCATAATAAATAAGAATGTAACTATAGTTATGTGTAGGTGAACATCCTCACAATGTTATTGATTCGAAACCTTTGTAGAATAGATCAAAGGATGAGTTCAAACTTGTCAAAGAGTCCTAACAATATGATGATTCAATGTTAGAAACAAACCCTAAAGGTTTGGAGATGAAAAGAGGGCAAAATCTAGGCATTTTGTTGTCAGCACTAGGCTTGGTCACCTGGGGCTGCCAAGTCAAGCCGCCAACGCTGTTGTGTATGGACAGTAAATCCCAACGATAGAAAATTCATCGTTTGGGTTCCAAACAACTCTGAAATTAACTAGAAAATTCTGAAATGATGGTAGGACATTATCTAGCATGGTTTAAGCATTAATCATGGCAAAATGAATGAAAACATAACGAATCCTATATTAGGTTTCTTCCGAAATCATACCGCAAATTCACAGAGAGACTAGAGTGAGTGGGGATTCACTCTAGAATAAAGAGAGTAGTAGAATAAGGTCTAAAAACATCATAGAATATGATCTAACATGGTTTTAAGATCAGACTAATCAAAGAGGATAATAATCCATTAGATCTATACTAGGTCCTTACCGAAATCATATCGTGAAGTACTTCACGAAAGATCTAGAGTGAATGAAGATTCACTCTAGAACATAGAGAATAAAAAAATATGTAATAACAACAAGTACAAACCTTGTAGAAGGTCTGCACAGTAGGTAGAAACTTATAAATAAAAAAGAAAAAAAAAAAGAGGAGAGAGAAGAGAAGAGAGAGAAGAAGAAGAAGAAGAAGAAGAAGAAGAATAACTAGGAAGAATAATAGAGTGAATGCTAACCTTGCAAAAGAAGAATCATCAGACAAAAAACTTGTCGGATTCTCCCAAACCTTCCTTCACCTTGGAGAGGGTTTTCTAAAGTGTTTTTGATGTTCTCTGATGGCTTTGGAACATAATGACATGTTTTAGAACGAAAAACAATTGAATAGGTCTTTAAAAACCTAATTATTCCCAAAAGTGCCCTTTCTGCCCCAAAATATGTTGGTCGCCTGGGGCTGCCAAGGCAGGCTTCGAACCTGACACTTTTGACCAAAAAGTGATTTTTGGTGCTCCAAATGCCCTAACTTCTTCTTGGGTCCTTTTCCAAGTTATAGAAGAATTTTACTTAGTTTTTCGGGACATTTACTTGTGTCATTACTATACTCTTGATCCATCAACCAAGTCCGTCAATGTTCGAGTTAGTTCTTCTTCCATAATATGACAAAGTTCCCAACTTAACATCATCTCCATCACTTCTATTGGTTCAAAGTCAATGGTTTGAACTTGGATGGCCCACAGTTGCCTTCTACCCACATTCCAGGTTTTTGGACCTACAATATGGATTTCTGGATTAGGGTTTTGTGAGATTTTCACACTTGTAACACAAGAAGCCAAGTGTAACTCGGACTCTACAAAATCACAACCACAAGAGTCCTAGACAATTGAAGAACAAGGACTCTAGGCTGGACAAAACCTCTATATAGAGATGTAACACAAGCATATTCAATTAAGGATATCATTCTATCTCTACCACAGATGTAGGTTGCTTCAATCAACCAAACCAAGTGAAAACTCTGTGTTATTTCTTCTTCTTCTTCTCTTGACTGTCTAGGGTTACAAGAATCTAATATGGGATCACAGAACTAGGCAGTCCCTGAACCCCTGATTTGTTTCCCTCCCTCAATAATTTCCTCTCTATCAAACTAATGGAAACCAATTACCTACACTGGAGATCTCAACTTGTGCCATTGTTGAAGATATATGGCCTTTATGATACCATGGATGGCGGTTGTGCAACCTCGAAAGATGTGTGGCTATAACTTGAACACACCTATACAACCTCTGTTTCTTTTGTATAATGCAGCTCCAACTTCAATTGTAAAATATGAAACTAGGTAACAGTAATCTCCATGACTATCTTCTTTGAATTAAGACCACTGCTGATCAACTTGCAACTGCTAGTAAAGCCATTACCAATGATGACTTGTGTCTTCATGTTTTAAATGGTTTGGGTTCTGATTACCTGTCATTTGTTACCTCTATAGCCACTCATGGTTTTCCCACTACTTATTGTGAACTACAAGGAATGATGTCAATACAAGAGATCCATTTAAAGGATGAAATTTCCATGTTGATTCCTCTCAACAGATGGCCAATTTGGCACATACAAATTCTAGCCCCACCACCTCCCTCCACCAATATCCCTCCTTCAATTCACATCCTATGATAACTCAATCCAAAGTTGATCCTTCTCCCCTTAGGGCTCTATTCACTTTTGGCTCTAAAACCAACCTAGCCCTTGTTGAACCAACTTCCTTTACTACTACAAATAAATCCCTTTACTGGCATAAGGCAATGGATGATGAGTTTGCAACCATCTTAAAGAATGGGACTTGGTCTCCTGTCCTTCGTCTAGTTCAGATTAATATCATTGGTTATAAGTAGGTTTTCTGCATCAAAAGAAAGGTTGATGATTCTATTGAAAGATACAAGGTCAGGTTAGAAGCCAAAGGATTCAACCCACAAGAATGTCTTGACTACAATGAGACCTTCAATTATGTTGTAAAGCCTATTACTATTCGATTGGTGTTATCTATTGTTGTTTCTAGATCCCGGCCTATTTAGTAGCTAGATATTTGAAATGCATTTCTTCATGTTTTCCCAAATGAAACTGTTTATATGAGGCAGCCACTAGGGTTAGTTTACTCTCACCATCTAGGCTATAAGCTTCATCAGTCTTCATATTGACTCATCTAGGCTCCTCGTGCTTAGTTTGATCGACTTAGCTCATTTCTTCTTGAATATGGTTTACTGACACATCACTTTTGTTTTATCATGGGAATGCAAGAACTATGTATTCTAGTTGCCTTGATGCTATCATTCTTACTGGCAGTTGCAATTCCATTTTCACCCAACTCTTGCACAAGATCGGTTTTGTGTTTGCCTAAAAGAGTTAGGCCCACTACAAAACTTTCTTGGCATTCATCTCTCAAAATAACAGTAGATTAGGTATCTTCTTATAAGGGCAAACATGGCTAATTGTTAGCCTATGGCCACTCCAATCTCGACCACTGCCCAATTGAGTAAATCTTCGGGAGAACTCATGGCTGGTCCTACTCTATATCATAGCATGCAGGGGCTCTTTAATATGGTACCATGACTAGACCTGATATTCAATTTGCAATTAACCAAGTCTGTTAGTTTATGCAAAATCCTACTCTTGATAATTGGTCCACTGTGAAAAAAAATTTGCATCACTAGAAGGGGACATCTTCTCATGGGATCATCGTCAACCGCCAATTTAAAATGACCTTAGCAACCTTTTCTGATGCTGATTGGCCTATCTGCCTTGGGGATCAAGAAAATCAATAGGGTGTTATGCTATATTTCTGGGTTGCAATCTTATATTGTAGAGCTCTAGAAAACAAGCCATTGTTGCTCGTTCAAGCACCAAAATCAAATACCATGCCTTGGCCAATGCTGCTACTGAACTTACTTGGCTACAGTCCATCTTATAGGAATTATGTATATTTCTGCCTACTGCTTAGATTATGTGGTGTGACAATGTTGGTGCCACATATCTTAATACAAATCCAGTATTCCATGCTCGTACAAAGCATGTTGAAATTGACTTTCGTGTTATTCGAGGTAAAGTTGCTAAAGAAGATCTTCAAGTCCACTTCCTATCCACCAAGGACCAACTCGTTGACATCTTCACCATGCCTCTCTGCCGTCAATGCTTTAGTAGTTTATTGTCCAATCTAAAGGTCACTTCACCACCCTTAAGTTTGAGGGGGCGTGTTAAGGATATTTCTAACAAACCCTAGCAATCACCCATTCTCAGGCATATGCGGCCAATAAGAGATTCTATTCTATCTAAAACACATGAGGCACTGATGTTTGACTCTCACTATGACTCTTCTAAAACCCCAGCCTCCATCTTATCTGGTATTTATGTGAATCTAGACTCTTCAAGACTTGTGAAACAAGACCAACGATATCACAACCAAGTCCTAGGCGATTGAATAACAAGGACTCTAGGTTGGACAAAATCTCTATGTAGAGATGTAACGCAAGCATATTCGATTACAGAAATCATCATTTTATCTCTCCCATGGACTTAGGTTGATTCAATCAACTGATCCACACATAATTCTGTGTTATTTTCTTTCTTCTTCTTCGCTTGAATGTCTCTTTACTCTAACCCTAATTACAAGAATCTAATAGGTATGTTGCTTGTACATGCAAAAGGAGTCTCCCTTGTAAATCTAGACCAACAGCTCATCAATGGTTTGTATCTTGTTTATCTCGACCGTTTCAAATTTTCAAATCATTCTTTCATGCTGAAACATAAGATCCATGTGTTTCTCTAGAAAAGTAAAGTTGTCAAATTGAGGGTTCCTGGTGCAAAAAGGATTTTCTATTTGTTTGGTTGTTCAAAAACAGACAATCAGAGTGAGGATCCTAAATTTTTCTTTTTCCTAGGAGCAACTCATTTTACACTTTTTCCCTAAAATTTTCTCATGGTTTAGATCCTCTGTATTGAACAACATCCAAAAGCAAAAACATTTTACCTGGAAGCTGAATTAATTTCCCTACTTTTCTTCTCAGTTACTTCTCTTAAATTTTTTTTTTTCTCTTGAAATGGATTAAACCATCCATTCTCATTCCTTTTTCACTAAAATGTTGTCTGTGTAAAAGAAAAGGAAATAAAGTTAGAAAAGGTACGAACTACTCAAATATCCTTTAAAAAAGATAAAGGAACTTCTAGAGGTCAAAAGCATCTGTACCATGGCATGCGAGCTGCATCACTTTCTAAATCAGACCTTAATAATTCTTTTTCTGACGATGGAACACCTCAGAAGATCAAGAAGAAATCTGCAACCGGATTAGTTTCATGGAAACAATAAGTAATCCTTCTTTCAATCGAGGTCAATTAACCTTGCATGGCACTCCACCATATGATAATAGTTTACTTTCATCGTCATTCTTCACTCTATATTGTTGTTGTTGTTTTCCTTTGGGTTAAAGAAATATCATTGAAGCATAAACACAAGTGACTAAAGCTTTCAAAGCGATGCCAAAGTACTGCAATAAATTTTTGGCTTGTTCATATCATAGTGAGGTTCATGTTTTGCTGATTATGATGACTACATCAAATCTTTTGTGAGACCATATATAGGATGGACTGAAGAAGACAGGTCTTTAAACCCCACCATCTGACAAGTTAGCATAACATTATACTCCTTATGAACAGCAATATGTGAAGAAATTAGGAGGTTGTCTTTGTCACCTTTATGTGTGTAGGTGTGCATTTTTGGTAATGATTTTTAACAAATACTTTGTATTTGGGCAATATTGAATGAATGTGGTATTGAATTGGTATCACATCATTGTCTTAGTCAGTAAGTCATCTATGATTTCTTTTCAAGTGGAACCCCACCCTTTGTGATCTCTCCATGCTAACAAATCCAAGAGAAGGAAAGAAGAAAAAGAGGGAAGAAATAAAAGACCCACCTCAAGCAAAACCTGACTTTTGAATTCTTGTCAACTATCAAGTAATTAAAATTGAAAAGAAACTAAGAACTACTTGTTGTGACTATGGCAAAGGTGTTTGAAGAAAGGCCTAGTCAAGAAATCTAGATGACCTGCCTCCAAAGAATTCTTCTTTAGCTTTAAACTACTTCTTTATACGTCCAACAAGGAAAGGATAAATAGCCATTACTACTAGCTCGGGAATTGGAGACTAGCACTTTCCTTGTAGTCAAACTGAAGAATACACGTTTGAGAATGCAACAACTAAACAGGTTTCATCTCTATATACACCAGTAAGTAACCTGGAGCTGCACTTGGATTGGAACAAGATTTCAATGGAAAACATTGAAGAATTTTAACTTTTGGCTGGCAAAGTAACTGCATTTCTTCTACTTTTTTGGCATTTTCTTACAAATCTCTTTCTTCTACTTCCTTCCAATTCTGTCTTTTCTTTTCTTTTCTTTTCTTTTTTTTCCTTTTTTTCTTTTTTTTTTCTTAAGAAAAAAACCCCACCTCGCAAAGTAATTGTTACCTTTCTTCTCCTTTATTTGCATTCTCTTCACAAATCTCTTTCTTTTGCTTCCATCCAAATTCTTTTTCTTTCTTCACCATAAAAAGGAAAAAAAAAAAAAAAAGGAAAAAGAAAAGAAGAGATCGATCAATCTCTTCCAATCTCTTCAGAGAACCTAGTGATGATAAGAGATATGCTTTCCCAGCATCTCCAAGATTCCCTAACAACTAGTTAAATGCAAAGTTTCTATCAAAAAAAATATATAATAATAATAATAATATTAAGTAAATAAATTTTTTAAATGTAGAGTAATTTTGAGTAATTTTTTTAGCAAGTTTTTTTCTTTTTGCGGATGTGTTCTCTAAACCAATGATCCTTGATTATCCAAACATAAAAGTGAGGTTCACCAAAATAAGATTTGTTCAGACTATTAGCTTCCTTTAGAAATCACAAAGAACAGAGCCTTGTCAAGCACATGTACACCATTCACTTCACACACGGTTAAGTACCTAATCAGTATGTCAAAGCTCTGAAGCTAATGAAACAAATGAGTCAAGCTTGTTAACCTATTACATACTATACTAATCCAATCTAACACAAATTAATATACTAAAGTAGACCCCATTAAACACATAACACACATACAAATTTATGTGTACTGAAAAAAGCACATACCGACATTCGTTATCAAGCAAAGAAAGCAACTTGCTTGAGAAGTACATGAAGTTTGTGAGTGTGACAGGTCTTTATCCTTAGATCTTTAAGATCATAGATTCATCACACACTCTTTGAATGTTGAAAGGCCCAAAAGTTGTCTAGAACATGGGGGTAGCGTCTTGTCTTGGAGCATTACTAGCTAAAATAACTGTTGGTGGAAAGCTCACAGCTTTAAGTTGGTGGGGAATAGTCGGGCCAAAGGCCTGCACACCCTTGTTTACCAAAAACAGTAGTAAGTGAAAATGATATGATAGAGATGGCTTTTGAGAATGTGGTACTGGTGGCTAAAACTAATGAACCAAAAACAATGTATTCAAATATTATTTCCCCATAATCCATTGTCACATGTAATCTTTACACGATGGGATGAGGAAATGCAATCACCCAGGACTGATCCAAATATTGGAATCCTGGACACAAGGGAGCTCATACCCGAGTTGTGCGGACTGAAATCTAGGTTTATTTTACACTAAAACCGGAGGATTTATGGGACGAGATGGAATTTCACACCTACTATAAAAGCGTTAAACATTTGAACCATGACTCCATAAATGTTTTTTATGATGAATCTATAGATTTCATTCCAAAGATCCAGGCTAAGTAAATAGTTAATTTTATGAACCATAACTCCATAAATTTGAAATCTCTAGATTTTTGAAATCTCCAGTCAAAAGTAACCAAACAAGCCCTAAGAGAGTTTCGATAATATCATGCTATCGCATGATTGTTGTGAATTAAGAGTTTTTCTCCAAGTTATTATGATGATGAATATTGGAATATAATGGTTGTAATTGCAACACTCCTAGCATAGGGTTAACATATGAAGAAGAAAAGATCAAATTAAAACCAAACAGAATTTTTTTTGTATACTCTTATCCTTGTTCTGTGATTACAGTAGCATGTACTGTTATGATGCATTTATGCATGTGTACTCAAATTAGGAAAGAGCTAATTGCTTTGTACGGAGGGAGCTCACTTGGTAAGAGGGGTATAACACACACCAACAGACAACTAAGTGTATGCCAACAGAGAAGAGTAACGCAGACCCAAAAAGGCCTGAAACAGAGGAGCTGGGAACGACAGAAAGATTGGGGGGGGGCACACAAACCGGCACAAGAACAGAGCCCGAGGCCCAAGGAACAGGGGAGGGGAAGGGGCAAAGCCACCCAGACCTCCAGACACCCAAGAAGGCGCCGTCCAAAGACACCACAAGGAAAGGAAAGGAGAAAATACAAGCCAGGGACACAAGATAGGGAAGAGTCACCCGAAGCCCAAGGTGCCCAGGAAACAACAAAAGGTAGTAGTGAGCACTTGGAAAGGAACCCGCCCAAGCCCATCTTTACTATAAAAGTTCCTCCAACTTTGTTCAACTTCTGGCCCAGGTCAAATAAGCCTTTGATATATATCTAATGATATTTTTAGGGAAAAATTTTCTAGATCTACTAATTTTGAAAAATATTTAAATCATAAGATGTTTTGAAAAAAGTTTTACTCTAATATATTTTATTTTAAAAAGAATTATCAAATCCATAATTTAGTGTTAATTTTTTTCCCCAAATAATATTTCACTCTAAATTATTCAAGTTATCCTTCTAACTCCTCAAACTTAGTTATCAATTCTTACATGTAAAATTAATTTCAAAAGGTTAAACTACTATTTTGCATCCTTTCTAAATTTTTGTTTCTTCAAATAAATCCTAGAACAAAACTTTACACATCTTTGTAAATTGTCCACCACACAAAATAAGATAAATAATAAAAGAGTCTCTTTGAGAATATCCCAACACATCAAACAAGATGCATAAGAGGAGTCACGGGAAAGAAGTCTTCAAAGCAACAACTTATGTTCCTAATTTACTCCAAATTATATAGGAGTAGATCACTAAAAAGAGAACTTTAATTGTGAACACTGGTAACAAACATTTAAGAGGAAGTTACTTTAAAAATATAAGAGACTTTATTAGAAAGATAAATTTGGTAATTTAGAATAAAAGATTGGTTCCTTAGAATTAGCATTAAATTAGAGATTTGATAGTTTTCTTTTAAAAAATAAAATCTGTTAAAGTAAAAAAATAAAAAAAATTAAAAACATCTTATCAGGTAAATTTTTTTTCAAAATCAGTACATCTTTGAAATTACCCCTTTATTTAATGAAATCCATGCATTGTATGATTTTAATTTTTGTCAATAAAAGTACATTGATGACAAGCTTGAAGTAGTTGAGAGTTTCATTTACACATTAATAATGAACTCAAGATTTGGAATTAGACAAAACCATTGGTAACACTATTATAAGGCCCCTCTAGCAAGGGAATGGGTTTTACTATTAGCTACCCACTAGCATGAGCGGACCTACACTGGGGCCAAGGTGCCATATGAGTACCCCCCCCCCCCCCCCAAAAAAAAAAAAAATTTGAAATTTCACCCATTCCCTTCATGTAATTTTGAAAAATTCTGCCTTGACCCTCTTTCCATGTGTAAGATATCAATACTTGGGCCCCAATTGGAGAAAAATTTTAAGGATAAAGATAAGAAATTTATTTTGTTGGGTGAAATATTGGTATTTGCCCCCTCTCAATGTTAAATCCTGGCTTCCCCCTTGCCCCCTTGGAAGAAATGAAAAACTATATACGTTGAAGATGATGACAAAATATCTAAAGTCTTTGATTAATCTTGAGGATACAGAAGTAGCTTTGATTTGTAATCCATTGCATTAGATTTGCATCATATAGTTCCATTTGAATGTACAAAAGATCACAATGTCATTGCTTCCTTGTTGCTGGCCTTGATACAAGGGCATTTCACATCATCATGATTCGATAAAATGTCTAACACACTAGCCATTTCAAGTGATACCACTTAGTTTGGGGGAAGAGTATCTTTCACATTCAAGCGGTATCTTTGATGTTAAGTATTCGTTTGAAACATCAAAATACCCTTAACTAGGATGATATAAGCCCAAACTATCCTCAACTACCCTAATAGTTAAAACCTTGAACCACCCTTAACTACCTTAAAATAAATTGTATTGGATATAAGATGAACCAAAGAAAACCTTGATGTTATAATCCACATGATTAGCCTTTATTATACCCTTGACATTTCTCTCCAATTCCTATTCTAATTTGTTATTAGAACTGGATTAGAACCGGAATTGGAGACATGGCTTTTTCAACAGTTACCTTGCAAAATCTCTTTGTATTTTCCTTTTCATTTCTATTACTTTGGTGACCCTAGTCTTGAATTGTTCTACACTCCAACCTAATGTCTCGAAGCAACCTCACTTACTTGGCAGCAAGTAGACTACTATTTGTTGGGGGAAGATGCACAATCATGAAGAATAACACAAGAAAAAACATATTTACAACAACAAGGAATTGACCATAATTCAGCAAAATTCCCTACCTCCACCCAAAAAGAACCGAAGATTCCACTATTCCTGATGTCAATATCAATCCATAAACCATGCAATATGATTCAATATGGATAATGATGCATGGCACATACAAACATACAAAAAACTTTAAAAACCAAATGAACCCCACTCACTTATAGCCATAGTCAATGTCTGTTAGGAATCAAGTGCTCAATATGACCTCACAGTCATTGGTCTCTATGCCTAATAATATTGTTGGAAAATGCCATGTCAGCATTTGCCACATCAACCTCCATCGGTTTTGATAATGACAAACACAATCTACTAATGCTTTCATTAAGATGTGTCTTTATCCAACTCATCACTAAAGTGGATCGATCCGTGTGACTGAACCAAAAACTTACCGGATACTCAAGCTCAAGTCAAGTCAAGCTTTCTTGGACAAAGAACCAAAGTCAAGATGAGTATCAAGTCCAATGAACATGATCAAGCCAAAGATCAAGACTTAGTTTGAATTAGGGCTTAGGACACTCTTGCATACACGCATATGTAAATTCATGTCACTAGACTGACCTAGGACATGTTTGTAATTTGTATGAGGTTTAGTGTTGACCAAAAAATCCATAAACCCAAGCAAAGTCCAAGCCCCAAAGGTAATTCAGCAAACTGTGCACTAGACGGTCGACCGTCTAGTTTGCTGACAAAAAACTAAAGTCACAATAGGCCAAACAGAATTTCAGTCTGGCAGACGGAATTCTGCCTAGGCTACTTAAGCCAGATGGACGACCGCCTGGTCCTAGCTTAACTTAAACGACTAGTTTTTCTAGACGAACGTCCGTCTGGCATATGGACGATCGTTTGGAGTAAAATTTCACTAAAATTTTATATCCGTTGGAAAGTTGGGCAAAGCAATTGGATGACTTTTTTATAAGCCCAACCACCCCCATTTTAGGGGTTTAACCTTGTCAACTGAGCTATTACTCCCTCTCAAGTGAAAAAGCAACTACTCAAGTGATCTTGCATTGATTACTAGCTTTCTAACTCCACCCAACTTTGAAGAACTTTCCAAATTTATAAAGCAAACTCTTTGGAGTCAAGCTTGAGGGTCATTGGGACTTCTTGTTGATGCATTGCCTTTATTTAAGCTTTCATATCATTGCATCACATTCACACAAGGGGTAAAGTGTCACTCTCCTTGTTAGGCAACATCTATTACTTCTTATATTTGTATTGATTGTTTTAACTCTAGTCTAGGTTGGTTAGAATTGTAGAGGGTGCTTTTGCCCTATTTATAACAAAGATTGTTTAAGGATGCTCTTACCCAACTTAGTGAACAAAGATTGTAAAGGGTACTCTTGCCCCATAACAAAGATTCTAAGGGTTTTATTCTTTACCTATTCTATTGAAAGAAAATCAATAATGGAATACTCTCTTGAGACCAAGAGAGGAGTGGAAGTAGGCTTGTAAAGTCAAACCACTATAAAAACTTGTGTTGTGATTGTTCATTGTTAACCAATTTCATTTAAATCTTCAATTTATATTGAAATTACAATTAAACCGAGAATTTGGGACAATCCACTAGATACAACCTAATCACCCCCTCTAGGTTGTATTAACAATTGGTATCAGAGAGAAAACTCAAATTGATATTGAAATCAATCTCTAAAAGAGTAAAAGATCATGACATCATTATCCAACCAATTCTCTTCAAGACCCAAAGGACGTAATACCTCTAGGCCTCCATATTTTGATGGAGAATGATTTACTTATTGGAGAGTTAGGTTTGAAGACTATATGTACTGTTGATATAGATGTTTGGGAGATAATTACATGTGGACTAAATGAGATTATAAAATTTGATAAAGATGGTAACAAAATTCCCAAACCAAAGACCGAATGGGATGGAACCAACAAGGTTAAATCCCAAGCAAACCACAAGACCAAAATATTTCTACAATGTGCATTAAGTGAAAAAGTATATAATAGATGTGGCACTTGTAAGAATACCAAAGAAATATAAGACAAATTGGTGGTTACCTATGAAGGAACTAACCAAATAAAAAAGATGAATTTGGATGTTTGCATGCTTCAATATGAAAACTTTAAAATGTTAGATGATGAGAATATAACTTCTTTATTTACTAGATTCACTGACATTGTAAACAAATTGCATAGTCTTGGTAAGGATTTTGCAAATGAAAATGTGATAAGAAGAATCCTACGAACTCTTCAATTTTCATGGAGACCCAAGAAAACTGCAATACAAGAAGTGGTAAATCTAGAGAATGTCACACTCGATGAGTTAATGGGATCCCTTCTTGCACATGAGGTGGAACTTGAAGAGGATAAGAAATATGAAGAAATTCATTCAAAAGAGCCAAAGAAGAAATCAATCGTTCTTAAAAGCTCCACTAAAAAGGATGATGAAAGTGAAGAAGATGAAAGCGACTCCGACAGTGATATTGCACTTATCACAAGAAAGTTCAAGAAGTTTCTCAAAGGAAGAAAATGAAGATTTCCACCTAAAAGATAAGGGTCAAAACAATCTAAAGATAAAAATTTCTCAAAAGGGAGAACTCCACCCACTAACATTCAAGATGTCATTTGCTTTGAGTGTAAGAAATCGGGGCACTTCAAAACTGAATGTCCTAACAAAGGAAATAATAAAGCTTACAAAACTGAAGTGACCTACACTACAAGTTATGACGAGTAAGAAAATGAGGAATCCGATGAAGAAAATATCAACTTAGCTTTGATGGCTAAATCGGATGAAGACCAAGACCATGAGGTAAATTCTATATATGATTGTCTTGATTACATTCATGATGAAAATAAGATAGATGACATTGATGAGGAAGACTTAGTTAGTGGCTTTCAAACCTTATATAATTTAAGCAAGAAACTTGAAAAGAAAAAAAAGGTCTTGAAAGGTGAAGTGTCATCTCTTAATGACACCGCAAATGACCTACAGGAGTACATTAAGAAAATAAAAAAGGAGAATATTGACTTAAACAATGCCCTTATAAAATTCACAAATGGGCAAAAGAACCTACATAATTTTCTAGGAACCCTTCAAAAGAGTCCACAAGATAAAGAAAGACTTGGATTCAATGGTGAAACCTCCTCTCCTAGAAAAGGGAAAGAAGTTTGATTTGAAAAAGGAACATCCAGTAAGAATCCCTCACCAACACTCACAAACGTTCAAGGTGGGAACAAGAGTCAACCTCAAACAAACAAAGGGAAAATTGGAAGGAGAAATTACTATTCCCAAAGGAAATGGCAAAATGGAAATCAAAAGAATGGACCAAAGAATAACCAATGAACAAAATGATCAAACCATTATAATCAACGTTATTCAAGCGGCAATGATGGAAACAAAAACCACTATAACCATAGGTGGCAAAAACCTCAAAATTACCAAAAATGTTCAAAACCAATATCACCAATTTTGGCCAAACCAAAATCAAATGATGTTTGGATATAATTGACCATATCCCTATTGTGCACCTTATGAGCATATTCCCCAACCTCCATTTAGGCCACATATGCCAAATTATCAAAGACCTAGAAGAAGCAAAAAAATCTACAAAAATACAAACAAAATGAATGGGCAAAGAAGTCAAAACTTCAGTGGACCAAGGAAACAAAAACCTCAAGTCCAAGAATTGTTTGACATTTGTGACCCAAGATTTCAAAGACCAAAGTGATATCAACCTAGTTGGTTCAACATGGAACCAATAAGATCTAACCAATTTGGACCCATGTGGACGTGGGGATCAATGCATATCTCTTTCTTATATAGGTTTTCTTGATGAACACCCAAAGAAGTGAATGGTATATTGATAGTGATTGTTCCAAGCATATGACGTTAAATCCAAAGCTCTTCAAAAAGCTTAGATCATATGATGGAGGATGCGTCACCTATGGAGACAATAGCAAAGGAAAGATAGTTAGCATTGGTCAAATTAACATTGGAGGTACCTTTATCTCTGATGTATATTTAGTTGATGTTGGGATATGCCATGTCAGCATTTGCCACATCAGCCTCTATTGGTTTTGATGATAATAAGCATGAATTACTAATGGCTATATTGAGTTATGATGTTTTAGTTCTAGATGAGAACAAGTGGACCAACTCCAAGTCAAAGACATATGCAAGTCAAAGCCAAGATCATGCCAAGATAGACATGAAGATGGACATGAAGTCTAAGTCAAGATGACCATGCCAAGATGGACATGAAGACCGTTGCACAAGATCAAGTCAAAGATCAAGACTTAGGCTAAATCAGGGCTTAGGACACCTTTGCATACACACACATGTAAATACATCCATAATATGTAATCCATGTTACAAGAGTGACCTAGGACATGTTAGTAAGGTGTACAACGCTTAGGATTGTCAAAACGATCCAAAAATCCAAGCCATATCCCAGCCCAAAGTTGTTTAGAAAAACAGAGCCCAGACGGATGTCCGACGCGAGCGAGACGGACGTCCGTCTGTTTTCATAACTCGCTTCTCGAAACAACGAAGGCCAGACGGAATTTCCGTCCTGGCGACGGATGTCCGTCTGGGCGGGCCAGGGGCAGACGGATGTCCGTCTGAGCGATCCGTGCCGGACGGATGACCATCTGGGCAGACGGATGTCCGTCTGGGCAGACGGATGTCCGTCTGAGCCAGTCCAGGCCAGACGGACGTCCGTCTGGCCCAGATTTGACTATAACGGCTAGTTTAAAGAGAATATCCTCTACAACTGTTTGCAACGGATACTTTTGAGACGGATGACCTTCTGACTAGACGGACGTCCGTCTGGGCTGAAAAACAGGACAAAAATGTGTCCGTTTTCTATCCGTTGGGGATTGGGTTTTGGCACTCAAAGGTGCTCTATATAAACCCAATTCACCTCATTTGAGAGGTACAACACTCACACTTGATCACCCACTCCCCGAGTGATCCTAAAGCTCTCAAATTGCAAGAAAGCCTTGTGCTTTGCCTTTCACCTTCTCCCTAACCTTGAAGAACATACCAAGGTGTTAAAGTAAGCTTGTGGAAGTCAAGCTTGAGGTGATTGAAGGCTTTGGTGGTGCATGCATTTCATATCTTGAGCATACAACTCTTATTGCATCACACACACACAAGAGGTAAAGTGTCACACCTCTTGTTAAGGTAACATCCTTCTCTTGTAACTGTTTTCAATTCTAGTCTAGGTAGATTAGAATTGGTTTTGGGTACTCTTGCCCGTGAACAAAGATTGGTTGGGTGCTCTTGCCCGTGAACAAAGATTGAAGAGGGTGCTCTTGCCCTAAGATAAACAAAGATTGTAAAGGGTGCTCTTGCCCCGTAACAAAGATTGTAAAGGGTTTGATCTTTACCCATTGTATTGAAAGAGAATCAATAGTGGAATACTCTCTTGAGGCCAAGAGAGGAGTGGACGTAGACTTGCAAAGTCGAACAACTATAAAATACTTGTCTTGTGGTTGATTGTATTGTTTAATTTCATTTGAATTGTCAATTTACCTTGTATTTCCGCACAAACCGAAAAATTGGGACAATCCACTAGTTGCAACCTAATCACCCCCCCTCTAGGTTGCACCAACAATTGGTATCAAAGCGGGAGCTCAAATTAAGATTGAAATCAATCTTTAAAAGAGTCAAAGATCATGGCCTTTCCTTTTTATGAAGTTCCTTCAAGAACCGAAGGTCTTAACACTGCTAGACCTCCATACTTTGATGGAGAAGACTTTGCCTATTGGAAAAATAGGTTTGAAGACTTTGTGTGTGCACATGATATCGATGTGTGGAACGTCATAACATGTGGACCAAATGAGGTTCTCAAAACAGATGAACATGGCCATAAGGTACCCAACCTTAGAACTGAGTGGACTTCGATCGACAAGGTCAAAATTCAATTAAACCACAAAGCAAAAATGTTTTTGCAATGTGCGTTAAGTGAAAAAGTCTACAATAGATGTGGCATTTGCAAAAGTGCCAAAGAAATTTTTGATAAGTTGGGAGTCACATATGAAGGGACTGATCATATCAAAAGGATGAGCCTAGACATCTACATGCTTTCATCATGAAGTGTTTAAAATGTTAGATTATGAGGATATTACTTCTTTATTTAGTAGATTTACTAACATTGTGAACAAGTTGTATAGCCTTGGAAAAGAATTGGCAAATGAGGACATAACTAGAAGAATTCTGAGAGCTCTTCCACCCTCATGGAGACCCAAAAGGACAGCAATTCAAGAAGCGGGGAATCTGTCTAAAATTACCATTGATGAGCTAATGGGATCTTTGCTAGCTCATGAAGCGGAGCTTGAAGAAGACAAGCAAGCAAGCGTGCAGCAGGATCGAAGGAAGAGCTCCATAGCTCTAAAGAGTGCCACCAAGGAAGAAGAAGACTTGGACAGTGAGCTCTACCAAATCGCCAAAGAGTTCAAGAGACTTCTCAAAAAGAAAAGAGGGAAGTATCTTCACAAAGGAGAATCCTCTAAGGAGCACAAAGGTAAAGATCCTTCTAAGAAAAAAGGTTATGTTTCTAATGTCACTTGTAACAATTGTAGGAAGCCGGGCCACATCAAGTCCGAGTGCCCGTATATGGCTAACATATCCTACAACACAAGTGAGGAGGAAGAAGAGGAGGAGTCCAAGGAAGAAAGAATCAACTTGGCTCTAATGGCAAAGTCCATGGAAGAACAAGAAGACCTTGAGGTAAATTCTTCCCATAATCCTAATTCCATTAGAAATAATGATAACGGATTAATAAATGACATTGATAGGGTCAACTCATTTGGAGTATTGTTCAAAATTATTAAGGACCCTGAAAAAGGGTATTAAGAAAGAGTATGTCATTCTCTTTCCTTTTATGCATTCATGTAGGGGGAGAGTGCATATGTGAGGGAGAGAAGTTGTTAACTTATGCATTAATTC
Source organism: Hakea prostrata (assembly GCF_041222555.1). NCBI lineage: Eukaryota > Viridiplantae > Streptophyta > Magnoliopsida > Proteales > Proteaceae > Hakea > Hakea prostrata. The sequence goes on from NW_028291135.1 coordinate 184,660, forward strand.
AGGGGGAGCATAAGTTAAGAAGGGAGAATTATTTGAGGGGGAGCACTTCATGCTCTTCATGCTTGTGTCAATGACAAAGGGAGAGTTAATTGAGGGAGAGCATTTCATGCATTATTTTTGTTGATAACAAAGGGGGAGAGTTACTTGCGGAGAAGCATCTCCTATATTTTGTTGATAACAAAAGGGGGAGAAAAATTCTATAAATTATATAATTTTGAATTAGATAATTCATTAGCTCCTATATTGTTTGTTGATGACAAAAGGGGGAGAAAACCGCATGAATGAATTAGATAATAATTCATGGGGAAAACATGTCATAATATGCATATGAATGAGCATCGACTGCTATTAATGATCATTCATATTTTCCCTCATTCATGTGTTTGTCATCATCAAAAAGGGGGAGATTGTAGGAAAAATGCCATGTCAGCATTTTGCCACATCGGCTTCCATTGATTTTGAAACTTGAATTCACCATGTTTTGATGATAACAAACATGAATTAGAATTCACTATGAAAAACATGTAAATAACATGTATATGAATGAGTGTTTATTTGCTATTAATTATCATTCATATCTTCCAATCATTCATGTGTTTATCATCATCAAAAAGGGGGAGATTGTTGGGAAATGCCATGTCAGCATTTGCCACATCAGCCTCTATTCGTTTTGATGATAATAAGCATGAATTACTAATGGCTATATTGAGTTATGATGTTTTAGTTCAAGATGAGAACAAGTGGACCAACTCCAAGCCAAAGCCATATGCAAGTCAAAGCCAAGATCATGCCAAGACAGACATGAAGATGGACATGAAGTCTAAGTGTGAAATACAGCCCAAACCTAGCCAGGGCACCCTATCTATTTTGGGTGAAGAAATGTTAGTTTAATGTTACATCTTGAAGTTGGACCTTGATTTCAGTGTTCTATCTCCTTCTTCTCTCTTTTCTTCTTCTTACTGTTCTATCTTGATGCTTTGATTGTGGAGAAGGTGTTACACTACTATAACTACCTATTCTCTAATCTCCTTATGTCATAGAGTGAGCCCCCAATCACTCTATCCATTCCTTGAAACCACATGGTGAATCTCCTCAATTCTTCACTGATTTTGATTGAGTTTTGGACAGCATGATCATTCTACTGTAGCTTCTTTTCTAATTAATGTTTAACATGTTTGATCTTAGCCTTACTACTGTTCTAATGTATTTCATCTCTTTGAATCAATTCCCCTTTCTTTCTAGCCATTTTAGCCTTCTATGTTGACCATTGATATAAGCATTCTAGTAAGTTTCTATTTTTGATTCCTCTCATTCTAGGATTAGTATTCTTTTGATTTTCTATTTAGTTATTCTTGCCTCTGATATGTTCTTGATATTCCATTAGAGAGAAGCCTTGTTCTCTCTAATTCTTCCCTTGAATCCATGGTGAGTTTGCTATGAGAACCATGTTGTTTCCAATTTAGAAACTCATGTTCCCAATTTATAAAGTACTGATTTTTGGACCATGGATGATTCCCAATTCATGCTAGATAGTCTTATTATGTTTGTGTGAAGTTCCCTTTCGAATTTCGGATCAATCGGACTTCAAACGAAGAAGTTATGACCAAAACAGTGCAATCTGTACCTTGCTGTCTCCATTGGTCGACTGATTGGTCGACTGGGCCAGTAGACCAATCCAATCGACCAATGAGATCTGTTTTCCAGATTTAGGTCTTTCTTGCTCTATTTAAGTCCAACCTCGGGATTACTTCGTCTCCTCTGCCTCCTAAGCCTCTGGAACGAGTCAAAACTCCATTCTAATCAATTTCCTTGCATCCTTGGTTGATTTCTCGCAAGAACTCAAGTAATCTTCTTCCTCTTGCATCAAAGGTATGTCTACACTCTTTTCTTCTTCTCCATCTCTGTTTTTCTTTCCTTTTTGGGCTGACATAGTAGAGAAGATGCTGCATTCTCTGTTGCAAACATCTCTCTACTCATCCCTCATGATCTTCCTAAGGATTAATGGCTAATGCAATGTTCTTAATCATGATCATTGCAAGCTTTTGAAGGAATCATGATCTAAATCATGATCTTGTCTTTGTTCATCTTTTGATTCAAATTCTGCTCTTCTTAGATCTGTTTTATTGATCATATTAGTAGTCAATCGCTGTGTTTTCTTTACAAGAATTGTAACCTATCAATCTCTAGTTCTTTCTTCTTGATCATACCATGCTTTCTTCGAAAACCATGACTAAATACATTTATGGTAAGTTTTGTTTCCTTATTTAGATTCATGTTCTTCAGTCTTAGATCTATTTTCATGATTTCTTTATCACAATCAATGATCCATCATCCTATCGTTCTTGTCCATGATTGTTACTATGAATTCTTCAAGAACCATGATTGATCTAATTATGGTAACTTTTGTTTCCTAATTTGTAACTTGAAGACTTGATTTGATTAGTGTTTTGAAGTCCTCTTTATACTAGGATACTGTCATAGTAGTTTCCCCCTTGTTTGGTACCCTTTTGAACCACCAAATTCGGTTCTATATTCTAAAAACTCTGATTTTGAAGGCCCACTGTCTCTATTGGTCGACTGAGGCAGTAGACCAAGTCAATCGACCAATGAGGACAGTAACCTCATATTTGGTCTGTTTTGGATGTTTTGATATCTTTCCTTCTAGGTTTCTTTCCTAATATGATATATATACTTGTTTAGGACCTTCTTACCAAGTTTGGGAAGATTCTCCTTGATCCTTGGAGATTCTCTTCAAGTTATATAAGGTAAGGATGGTTACTTCTATAATAGCATAGATTGTGTGATTTTAGTTTCTATCTTAGAATCTTTCGGATTTGTTACCATAATTAGATTCTTTTATGAATATATTATTGTTGTATTTACTTCAATTACAGTAGCATTATTTACTTGCTTTCTTTAGTTTATGAAAGTCTTTATTTGTCAACTGTATATGAGATGAATCTTATTATGGTATATTTTCTATATATTGTAAATGTGTATGATATGATTGGTTTGTGATTGTGATTGATTAAGTATGGTTCGGGAAGGAGAGGTGTCCTTTTGACACTTCTGTCCTTGGACAACTACGGGAATATTATGGGATGTTTCCGGAGATGCCCTCTGGACACCTTCCTAAACTGTTGGATGACATATTTAGGACTGTCTAGTAGTGTTTGGCTAGGATGTCCCGTTATGTCAGACCCTAATCGGAGGGGTATTGAGACCGAACGACCCGTGGTAGCAATGGGGATTCATGGGCGCTCAAGACCAGTAACCAACCCGTGAGAGGACAGGAATCACATTGTGGGGGCCATTTATTGGTAGGGTTGCATATGGATAGACTTGGGCTCACGGGCGCTCAAGACCGGTAACCAACCCGTGAGGGGATGTGAGAGCTTCCCGTTTACCATATGTGGATAACTAGTAGGGTTGATGAGTCCGTAGTCAGGGACTATGAGGACTCTAGTGTGAAGGATACCGGAAAGGATCGCCAGGGGCGAGGAATGGACGTATCTGAATCTGACTTGATGTAACTAAGTAGAAGACTTGCATTTGGCTAGGCTTTACCCTGACATGCGCCAGTACTTAGACCAATGGTGATGTGAGAGAGTGGTGACTTAACCCCCAGCCATGGAATGTCCCGAGGGATGCCGGATCCACTACCAAAAGGCGTTGTGTGATTGACCTACCCAAAGAAGTATGGTGCTATGACTTAAAGCATGTCTGCCAATAGAGACCAGCATACATAGAGTTAGATTCATACATTCATTGTTTGTCTCATACCATATTGCATTTATGTTTGTTCCGAAATCCTGCCATTTATGTTATTATGGATTTAATCGCCTTCTTTGGGTTTCTTTCGAAACTCACTCCTTTTGTACCATATCTTTTGTTAGACTTCTCTACAGGTTTGAAATATGATGACGGTCCATATAAGGAAGGGCAAGGTGAAGAAGATGAAGACTAAAGATGAAGAAGAGTAGACTGAAGATGTGGATTAGATTTCTCTTGTTTCTTCTAGACTTATCTTTTACTTTACTTGTATTAGCTTCGAGCTTTACTTAGATTTCGATCTACCTTCCGCATATGTTGTGGAGTATATTTCCGCTATACTCTATAGTTGTCTTTTGATTTGGTATCACGTTTTCGCACTCTGATATTCTTAGTGATTCTTTTGAGATCTTTTCTTGAATTTTATTATTAACTTATTATAATACAATGATTTGTTCTTGCTTTTGATTTGTTATTGTGCTAAATGGATATGATCGTTCCTAAACTTGATCTTTTGGGCTGTGGATCACACTCTCGGGTATGCCAGTTAGGGTACCGGCTGGGAGGATGTGACACTAAGTCAAGATGACCATGCCAAGATGGACATGAAGACCGTTGCACAAGATCAAGTCAAAGACCAAGTCAAAGATCAAGACTTAGGCTAAATTAGGGCTTAGGACACCTTTGCATACACACACATGTAAATACATCCATAATATGTAATCCATGTTACTAGAGTGACCTAGGACATGTTAGTAAGGTGTACAACGCTTAGGATTGTCAAAACGATCCAAAAATCCAAGCCATATCCCAGCCCAAAGTTGTTTAGAAAAACAGAGCCCAGACGGACGTCCGTCTATTTTCATAACTCTGTTTCTCAGAAACAACAGAAGGCCAGACGGATGTCCGTCTGAGCCAGTCCAGGCCAGACGGATGTCCGTCTGGCCCAGATTTGACTATAACGGCTAGTTTAAAGACAATATCCTCTACAGTTGTTTGCAACGGATACTTTTGAGACGGATGACCGTCTGACTAGACGGACGTCCGTCTGGGCTGAAAAACAGGACAAAAATGTGTCCGTTTTCTATCCATTGGGGATTGGGTTTTAGCACTCAAAGGTGCTCTATATAAACCCAATTCACCTCATTTAAGAGGTACAACACTCACACTTGATCACCCACTCCCCGAGTGATCCTAAAGCTCTCAAATTGCAAGAAAGCTTTGTGCTTTGCCTTTCACTTTCTCCCTAACCTTGAAGAACATACCAAGGTGTTAAAGTAAGCTTGTGGAAGTCAAGCTTGAGGTGATTGAAGGCTTTGGTGGTGCATGCATTTCATATTTTGAGCATACAACTCTTATTGCATCACACACACACAAGAGGTAAAGTGTCACACCTCTTGTTAAGGTAACATCCTTCTCTTGTAACTGTTTTCAATTCTAGTCTAGGTAGATTAGAATTGGTTTTGGGTACTCTTGCCCGTGAACAAAGATTGGTTGGGTGCTCTTGCCCGTGAACAAAGATTGAAGAGGGTGCTCTTGCCCTAAGATAAACAAAGATTGTAAAGGGTGCTCTTGCCCCGTAACAAAGATTGTAAAGGGTTTGATCTCTACCCATTGTATTGAAAGAGAATCAATAGTGGAATACTCTCTTGAGGCCAAGAGAGGAGTGGACGTAGACTTGCAAAGTCGAACCACTATAAAATACTTGTCTTGTGGTTGATTGTATTGTTTAATTTCATTTGAATTGTCAATTTACCTTTTATTTCCGCACAAACCGAAAAATTGGGACAATCCACTAGTTGCAACCTAATCACCCCCCCCCTCTAGGTTGCACCAATAGTTGGTAAACTATCATATAATTTGTTTAGTGTAAGTCAATTATGTAGCATAGGCTATAAAGTTACATTTGATGTTTCTTGTTGATATGTGAAAGATATGAATGAAAATCTAATCATTAAAGGTATTAAGAGAGATAATATTTATACTTAAGTGTTCAAAGAATCATCTCCTAATATGACTTGTCTCATGTCACATGAAGAAACTTTTGTTTGGTATAAAAAACTAGGTCATATGAATATGAAGCTAATTGAAACCATTGCATCAAAAAATCTAGTTAGAAATCTTCCAAAAATAAAATTTGATAAAAATTACTTTTGTGATGCATGCCAAAAAGGAAAACAAACCAAAGTGTCCCATAAGTCCAAGAACATAGTCTGCACTAGTAGACCATTAGAACTTTTACATATGGACTTATTTGGACCTATTTCCATATCTAGCCTTAGTGGTAAATACTATACCTTTGTCATAGTTGATGACTACTCAAGGTATACGTGGACTTTGTTTCTAAAACATAAAGATGATGCTTTTGAATAATTCATCATTCTTCCTAGGAAAATTCAAAATTATAAAAAATACCTCATAAGTACCATTCAAAATGACCATGGGAGGGAATTTGATAACAACAACTACTTTGAAGAATTTTGTGATAAAGAAGACATAACTCATAACTTCTCTACCCCTAGAACCTCCCCCCCCAATCAAATGGAGTAGTAGAAAGAAATAATAGATCACTCCAAGAAATGGCTAGAACCATGCTCATTGAATTTTCAATGCCAAAGTATCTTTGGGCGGAAGCCACAAGCACCGCTTGTTATATCTTGAATTATGTCTTAATTAGAAAATTCTTAAATAAGACACCATATAAACTCTATCACAACAAAGTACCTAGGGTTGATCACTTCCAAATATTTGGATGTAAATGCACTATATTGAACACCAGAGACCCTAAGGGAAAATTTGAAGAAAAAGTTGATGAAGGAGTTTTCTTGGGATATTCCCAAAATAGTAGAGCATATAGAGTGCTAAATAGAAGAACCTTTGTTGTGGAAGAATGAATGTCAAATGTGATGTATCTCCACCTAAGGACAAATATAAACCTCTAATTGAGGATGATGATGATGGAAGGACTAAACATGTCATTAGAGAAAAAGTGGATTACTTATCCCTAGAAGAACCTAAAAATGATCTCAAAGATACTGAGCCCTCTCTCAAGAAATACCTAAGGAGGTAGTTCCATGGGAACACCATCCCCTTGAACATGTCATAGGTGACTTAGGTCAAAGAATCCAAACTAGATCAATAACTCAAAACTTTTGCAATTATGTTGCATTCTTGTCAATTATAAAACCCAAGAATGCTAAAGAGGCCCTAACCGATAGTTATTGGATCATGACCATGCAAGAAGAGTTAAATAATTCTGGAGAAATGATGTTTGAAAATTCATTCAAAGACCTCGAGACCAACCATCATCGGCACCAAATGGGTATTTTGAAACAAGCTTGACGAAAATGGTCAAATTGTTAGAAACAAGGCAAGTTTGGTTGCCCAAAGATATAATCAATAAACGGGGATTGACTCTGATGAGACCTATGCACCCGTAGCCCTATTAGAATCCATAAGAATGTTAATGGCATTTGCACGTCATAAGAACTTCAAGTTATATAAAATGGATGTAAAAAGTGCATTCTTAAATGGATTCATTATGGAGGAAGTATATGTCGCACAACCTCCAGACTTTGAAGACCCCATCTACCCCAACCATGTTTTCAAACTTAAAAATGCTCTTTATGGACTTAAACAAGTTCCCCGAGCTTGGTATGAAAGATTAAGCAAGTTTTTAGTCCAAAAAGGATTCTTGATGGGAAGGTAGATACCACACTATTTGTAAAATACAAGAAAAATGATATTATTATTGTACAAATATATATGGATGATATCATCTTTGGTGCTACAAATGAATCCCTATGTCATGAGCTTAGTACTTGTATGAGAAATGAGTATGATGGGTGTATTAAATTTCTTTTTTGGTTTGCAAATTAAACAAAATGAAAATGGGATATTCATTAGTCAAACCAAGTATATTAATGAACTCATAAAGAAATTTGATGTAACGTCTCAAAAGGCTAGTGAAACACTCATGAGCACATCCTTGAAATTATAAAAAGATGAGGATGAGAAGTTTTTTGATGCCACTAAGTATAGAGGTATGATCGGAAGCCTTCTATACTTAACGGCTAGTAGAGCAGACATCATATTTAGTGTTTGTGCTTGTGCAAGATATCAAGTCAATCATAAACAATCTCATGCTTGTGTCATTAAAAGAATATTCAAATATTTGAAAGGCACATCAAACATAGGATTATGGTACCTTAAGGGTCAAGAATTTGACTTATTGAGTTACTCGGATGTTGATTTTTCCGGTTGTCATGTTGACCAGAAGAGCACAAGTGGCACTTGCTTGGACCATGTCTAGTGTCATGGTTTAGCAAGAAACAAAATTGTGTTGCCTCTTCGACAACTAAGGCGGAATACATTGCAGCCGGTAAGTGTTGTGCTCAAGTTATTTGGATGAAACAAACTTTATTATATTACAAGGTTCATCTTGAGCAATGCCCCATCAAGTGTGACAGCACCAGTGCCATCAATCTTAGTAAGAATCATGTGCTTCACTCAAGAGCCTAGCACATTGACATTAGACATCATTTATTTTAGGGACTGCATTCAAAAGAATGAAGTTATCCTTGAATTCATTGATACAAACCATCAATTGGCGGACATTTTTACCAAACCCCTAAGTGAAGATCAATTTGTTGAACTAAGAAGAGAATTGGGGCTGATTGATCTCTTAGAATAGGTAAAATCATCAAAAACCTATTCCAAATCCCATTCCACAATTACTAGGAAGTTCAGCAACCAGATGGTCGTCCGTCTTGTCAGCTTGAAAACACGGATATGTTTTTGTCTTTTAAATCTTCCTTCATTCTCTCTCTCTCTCTCTCTCTCTCTCTCTCTCTCTCTCTCTCTCCCCTTACGGTTACAAATCCCTCTCAATCCCTAATTTGTCTCCTATCTCTCCTTGTATCCATCTCTCCTTCTCTTTTAAAAGAAAAAAATCCATCTCCCTTGCTTACAGTCCAAGTGCAGCAGCCCTCAAGAACTCTCTCTCCTGCGTGCGTGCTCTCTAGTAAGCCCTCAAAGATCTCATCTTCTCTTTCATGATTCAAATCCATATATTGTATCTCTAGTTCTTCTATAACATGTGATTTTTTTTTGTTAAAGGAAAAAAATTTTTTTTATGAAAAATACAGTTCTTTAAACCATGTTTTTTCTTTGGAACTACATGAGTCATTGAGTTCTTGTAATTCTTAAACAGCGGAATTTCTTTTCAGACTTGCAACTTACAAAATTTCTGGTTTTCACCCTGCTTTTCCAAAACCGCAATAGGTTAAGCCATACTTTGGAGATGTTATTTTTTTTTTTTGGCCATATGAGTTGTTGTTCAGGGGTCATTCTGTTTATTCAAAACCTTGCTGTATTTTTGCCAAGAACCATGCATGTGTTTCAATTTCACAGCAGTTTCTATTTACATCATTAAGAGAATATGACCTTATATTTCTCTTCTCAAATTGTTTTAAATCTGCTGAATTTGAATAACCAAGAATCTTTTTCAAAAATCTGATTTCCCCTGTTTTCACTCTCCAAAATCTTCTTAGATTAAAAGCATGCTCCTGAGATTCTTGTTACAACCATATTCTTTTGAATATCTGTTGGTTAAAACAAGTCCCTAGATGAATGAAAACAATTAATTATCTTCAAAATTCTGAAGGTTACATGTTCGTAGGGCAAATTTGTTTTTAAATCTTGTTGGCTGCACTCCTCTGTTTCTCCAAACTTGTGGATGGAAAACCCAAAATTGCAAGTATTGCTGCATTTTTCAAAATCTGGTTTAGACCTCCACCTAATCTCATTTTTTAAATCCTTTATTTTTGACTATGTTTCAAAATCTATCTCCTATGATTTCAGTTGACACACTTGAATCTTAAAAGATTTTATGCATTCATCATACATCTATTATTGAAATCTTCAAGATTTCTATAAATGTGATTGCTTATACCTGTTGGTATGTTTTTGGTTGACAGATCATCATGTCTCACCACAAGAATCCTTTAGTTCGAGGTGGTGCCTCCTCTTCTAGAGCCCCTCCTCCACCATCCCATGATAAGTCCCCTAAGGACTCCCCTAGACTAGATAAGTGGTTTACGGACACTAAAGCCAAGAGAATTTATCATAAGATTGTCAAACGAACCATTGAGCAAGGCACATCCATAGACCTTGATGCCTTCTCTCGGTTTCCCATCAAGGATATGTTCCAAGCCATGGGTTGGGGTCCCATGTTTCATGCCACTGAGGTCACCTATCCCAGACTTGTGAAAATCTGAAAGTCACCTCCTATGTCAAATGAGTGAACATTGCTCTCACCATTCTTTCATTTCACACATTGTTTCAGATTTCTACTGAGGGAGATCTTCACTTCTGGACCTACAAGAACACCCCCATCTTAGGATCTTCATATAGAAGATGTCTAGCAAAGTCTCCTAAAACCTGGAAATTGGCCTAGCTACCACAGGGACATTAAGGAAACAATGTTCAATGATGAAGCTAAAATAGTTAGCAAAATCACTTAGTGGAACCTTGTTCCTAAAATAGGACATCGGTCTAATATCACCTCTCTTCAAACCTATGTCACCTACTACATCCTTCATCATCAACCCTTATGTCTCCCATACATCATCCTATCATACATGATTCAATCTGCTGAAACCGGGAACATGTGTCTACCATATGGTAGTCTCCTCACCAAAGTCTTCCAGCAATTTAACGTCAGTCTGAAAAATGAAGACTCTAGGAATCCACCACCAAGTCTGGACAACAAAGGGGCTGTTCCATCCCACAAAAGAAAGGCACCACCAGCCCGCCAAAGCATTGCACCCATGGATATAGAAGGTGCACCAGCCGGGGCACAACAGCCAGCCTCCTCCTACTCTTCCACTAGTTTGCGGTTTTAGGCCCTTGATTCTTGCATCACCACCATGCAACAACACATTTATACCCCTTTTGACTCATTGGGTACTCGCATGGACTCTTTTGAAGGCATGATGACTCATCATACAGCAGTCCTGCAATATATGATGACTCATCTCAAGATTCCTCCTATTCCATCTCTTGAAGTTGAAGATGCGGAAGACGATGAGGAAGAGGATGCGGATGAGGAAGGGGAAGAGGAAGAAGATGTTGAGGCAAGTGGGAGTGGCAGCGAAGGGTGGCAATGGTGATAATGAAGAGGATGATGCAGATGAAGACTAGCTTCAATTGTCTTTTGTTTTATGTTATGACATTTTCTGTTTTGATCAGTTGAACAGTTAGTGCTTCATATATTTTTTTTGTTATGTTGAACACCTGTCTTTACACCTAAATCTCTATATTGATTGATGTAAAATACTTATTTTTATGAAATGCAAGTTTATTTCTCTTCTCTACTATCATCTTGTACTTATTGCAAGAGAAGCTCATGCTTAGGGGAGCATGATATTTAGGGGGAGCTTCATATTTCGGGGGAGTATGACATGCATTTTCTCCTTTTTGTTTATGACATAGGGGGAGAATTTTTACAGCTACATACAGTCAATTTAAATCCTTTTAAGACTATAAACCTTAATAGCATGAAGTTTGGAACATATTAGCATGATGTTTAATGTATATGACATATGAGATTCATATGATGGTTTATGAAATGTTCCACAATATGGAGGAAATTAATATACTTCATTGCTATATGGTTATCCAAGTGCATAAATGATAGTTTTTATGTTTTTCTATCATTCTATCACTTATATGTTTGTCATCATCAAAAAGGGGGAAATTGTTGGGAAATGCCATGTCAGCATTTGCCACATCAGCCTCCATAAGTTTTGATGATGACAAACACAATCTACTAATGCTTTCATTAAGATGTGTCTTTATCCAGCTCATCACTGAAGTGGATCGATCCCATGTGACTGGACCAAAAACTACTGGATACTCAAGCTCAAGTCAAGTCAAGCTTTCTTGGACAAAGAGAGCCAAAGTCAAGAAGAGTATCAAGTCTGATGCACATGATCAAGCCGAAGATCAAGACTTAGTTTGAATTAGGGCTTAGGACACTCTCGCATACACGCATATGTAAATTCATGTATAATATGTAATTCATGTCACTAGACTGACCTAGGACATGTTTGTAAGGTGTATGAGGCTTAGTGTTGACCAAAAAATCCAAAAACCCAAGCCAAGTCCAAGCCCCAAAAGTAATTCAACAAACTATGCACCAAACGGTCGATCGTCTAGTTTGCTGAAGAAAACTAAAGTCACAATAGGCCAAATGGAATTTCCGTCTAGGCTACTTAAGCCAGACAGATGACCGTTTGACTAGACGGTTGATTGTCTGGTCTTGGCTCAACTTAAACGGCTAGTTTATAAAGGCTAGTTTTTGAGACGGACGTTCGTTTGGAGTAAAATTTCACTGAAATTTTGTATACATTGGGAGGTTGGGCCAAGCAATTGGAGGACTTCTTTATAAGCCCAACCACCCCCATTTTAGGGGTTTAACCTACCAACTGAGCTATTACTCCCTCTCAAGTGATCATGCATTGATTACTAGCTTTCTAACTCCACCCAACTTTGAAGAACTTTCCAAAGTTATAAAGCAAACTCTTTGGAGTCAAGTTTGAGGTGATTGAAGGTCATTGGGACTTCTTGTTGATGCATTGCCTTTATTGAAGTATTCATATCATTGCATCACATTCACACTAGGGGTAAAGTGTCACTCTCTTTGTTAGGTAACATCTATTACTTCTTATATTTGTATTGATTGTGTTAATTCTAGTCTAGGTTGATTAAAATTGTAGAGGGTGCTCTAGCCAAACTTAGTGAACAAAGATTGTAAAGGGTACTCTTGCCCCCATAACAAAGATTCTAAGGGTTTGATTCTTTACTCATTGTATTGAAAGAGAATCAATAATGGAATATTCTCTTGAGGCCAAGAGAGGAGTGGACGTAGACTTGTAAAGTCGAACCACTATAAACACTTGTGTTGTGATTGTTCATTGTTAACCAATTTCATTTAAATCTTCAATTTATATTGAAATTGCAATTAAACCAAGAATTTGGGATAATCCACTAGATACAACCTAATCACCCCCTCTAGGTTGTAGTAACAAATATATTATCAAAAAATCAAAGGTACCATTAGATTCTATATATCAAAACCCTATGAATATAGAATCTAATCTCCATAGTTTGTGGCAGTAACCAATCTCACAATTTCAGCTCACAACCGATTTTGTGTACTAAAACCGTATGGTATAAATGGATCCCACATTCAACTTAATCTAAATTTAATTTCAAGTAAACTAGACTTCTAAATCTAACATACCTCGAAAGATTAGAGTCAGAGTCAACTATGATATTGGGTTTCAAGTCTCCCAAACTATAGTGTCTAGATTTACTTTGATTTTGTACCTAATAAAAAGACAACTCTTGAATCTATACATAGAGATTTTTAATATTTTTTCCAATATATTATAAAATATATATTTAATTACAAACCCTTCCTCAAAACATCAACAAAGTTCATTAGAAAACTTCATAAATGAATTTTACGGATATTCGGGTTTGGAATGCAATTTTAGGCTATTAGTGTAGATTCTAATATTGTACTACTCCATTAAACGAGTTCAGAAAAGTGTCCAATTTGGTAGAGTTGTTCATCTACAGATCTTCTATTTACACAAAAGGTTTCAAGCATAAAAGAAATGTGGATTAGGAGATATACCAATTTTTCAATAATTCAATACGATTAGTCCACGACCAACAAAAAGTCATTATCAAAAGATATGGGGAGGTTTCTTTGTTAATTTCAAAGGTTAATAAAACTATGAAAAACTATCATCCACACAAGTTTGTTCCTATGGGTACATGGGATCAATTAGGTTCACCCAACTAATAGAAAAATAAAATAAAATAAAACCCACAACAAGGTTTAAAATATTAATTAAGGTCTCAAATAATGAAATAAATGAATCACAAACATAACAATATGATGGAATTTTGTCTTTTTTTTTTTTTCCCTCTTTTTCAGATTTGTGCATGTGGGAGATGCTTTTTATAATCCCCCCTAGCTTCCAATACTCTCTACGAATCTCCTTTTCTTTTTCATATTTCTAATGTGAATTGCCTCTCTTAATTAAAGTTATTTTGGGTAGGAAATTCAGCAAATTGTTGAGTGTTTAATAAGTCCTATAAGGGCATATTAGGGGAAATATATCAATGTTTAAGTAATTCACCTATGTTATAGGGGGGAGATAGGAATTATTCAACAAATTGTATTGGATTAATTAGGTAACGGGTGAATTCATCGACAAGTATAAGGAGTCTATAGTAAATGGGTCTCCTTATATAGGAGATATTGATGGAGTACAAATAAGGAAAAATTAGTATCTAAATAATTATTTTATTGTTGGGTATTTGGCTTACTCAAAGAAATTGCTCTTTTTTTTCTTTTTTTTTTTTGTGGGGGGGGGGGGGGAGGTACTTTCATCTAAAAGAATAAGTCAAAGCAAGGTTACTCGATCTAGTGGATGTAACAAAATGGTATTAGAGCCAGGTTCCACTAAATAGCGGCTCGAATGTGTGGAAGCTAATATGCACAAGATGGTTGTGGCACAAGATTCCAAGTTTTAGAAGATGATAGATTTGATGCAACAATGAATATAAGGTTGAGCAATGTGGCTAGCAATAGGGAGCATGGAGAATTGTCTCAAAATCACACCAATATGGAGGTTGCACCCATATCAACCCAACTTCACAATCTACCAATCGAACCTTCAGCACCTATTTTCTTGAAATGGTGAAGATAGATTTTCCAAGTTCAATGGGGAGGAGGATCCAATGAATTAGATTTGTCGTGCCAATCAATTCTTTGATTCTTACCATACCACTAAAGAGGAGAGAGTTCCACTTCCATCCTTCAATCTAGAAGGTGACACCTAGTATGGTTCCAACTAATTGATGCGTCCAAAATCTGCTTAGCCCTTAGATCTCCTGAGAATGACCTGCAAAACAAAGCGTCAAATGTGGCCCGACCGCTGGGTGGGGCCCCCCCCCGGGGGGTGGGGGGGCTTGTTGACCTAAACCCCCCCCCCCCCCCCCCCCCCCCCCCCCCCCCCCCCCCGGTTGGGGGCCCCCCCCCGAAGGCTAAGGCGGTTGATGAAATTAAACCAAACACCCCCCCCCCCCCCCCCCCCCCCCCCCCCCTCCCGCCCGTGTGATCCACAGCCCGAAGATCAGGTATCGAGTGATCAACCTCCCACATAAACAATAACATAATCATGAACAATCATAATAAAAGTGCGGAAGATAAATCATAGATCCAATAAAGAAAGAATGAATCATAAATGAATCAGAATACTAAATATAATCGAGTATCAAACCAGATAAGTGAAGTGAGGCAAAAATCCCACTTTACAACCAGCGGAAAAGTAGCTCTAAAAGAATAAACTAGACAAAACCTAATCCCAGTAACAAGTACATTGGGTAACTAAATTGTTCTCCACTTTATAGACAACATCCTTGTAAGTGTAAATCTCATAAATAGCACAAGGACGCTTCCACTCAATGGTCGGACTAAGCATCGTACGGAGCATAACCACTCGCGGAATCTTCGTGAGTAATTGTGGTAACCGCAATCACCTTCCTGGAGATATGCCTCTTCGCCTTGCGCTTCTTCATAGGGACCGTCATAGTACTCGGTACACTGCGGGATAGTCTAACAACATTGTACAATAAAGGAATGAGTTTCAAAGAAACTCGGTAAAGCGATTAAAAATCCATAATAACATAAATGGCGGAATTCCAGAACAAACATAAATGCAATATGATATGAGACAAGCAATGAATGAATGAATCTAACTCTATGTATGCTTTGGTCTCTATTGGCGAGACATGCTTTAAGTCATAACACCGTACTTCTTTAGGAAAGTCCACTCACATCCTCAACCATTTAAGATATCTTGGATTCTCTCACGGATCATTTCACCGGTCTTGAGCAGCCGATTGGTAAAGGGTCCTTCATCCCTCGGGACAAACCATGGCGGGGGGTTAAGTCAACACACTCTCTCACAACCATTTGGTATAAATCTTGGCGCATGTCGGGGTAAAACCTAGCCAAATGCAAGTCTTCTACTTAGTTACATCAAGTCAGATCCGAGATACTTCCATTCCTCGTCCCCGACGATCCTTTCCGGTATCCTTCACACTAGAGTCGGCGTATCCTATGGCACCGACCAACTCGGACTACGGACTCATCAACCCTATTGATCATCCACATATGGT
Source organism: Hakea prostrata (assembly GCF_041222555.1). NCBI lineage: Eukaryota > Viridiplantae > Streptophyta > Magnoliopsida > Proteales > Proteaceae > Hakea > Hakea prostrata. Next base: position 200,695 of record NW_028291135.1, read on the forward strand.
AAACGGGAAGCTCTCACGTCCTCTCACGGGTTGGTTACCGGTCTTAAGCGCCCGTGAGCCCAAGTCTAATCATATGCAACCCTACCAATAAATGGCCCCCACAATGTGATTCCTGTCCTCTCACGGGTTGGTTACCGGTCTTGAGCGCCCATGAATCCCCATTGCTACCACGGGTCGTTCGGTCTCAATACCCCTCCGATTAGGGTCGACATAACAGGACATCCTAGCCAAACACTACTAGACAAATCCTAGATATGTCATCCAACGGTTTAGGAAGGTGTCCAGAGGGCATCTCCGGAAACATCCCATAATATTCCCGTAGTAGTCCAAGGACAGAAGTGTCGAAAGGACACCTCTCCTTTCCAAACCATACTTAAGCATACACATGCATCAATTCATATCATCACATATATGGTAACTTCATATATGGAAAGAAATCAATAAGTACAATCACTTGTATATAATTGGTAAGTAAATCATACATGAATCAATTCAACATGAATAAATAATGCTACTGTAATCAAAGTTATGCAACAGTAGTATATCATTGTAAGAATCTAATTTAGGAATCATATCAATGATATTCAAATATAGAAACTAGATTCATGCTATCTATGTAATTAAGGAAATAACCATCCTTACCTTTTATAACTCGCAAAGGAATCCTAAGAAATCAAGTAAGATCTTGGCAAACTTGAGAAGAAGGTCCTAAACAAGTATATACAACATATTAGGAAAGATCCCTAACAGAAAAGATATCAAAACATCCGAAACAGACCAAATCTGGAGTTCTTTGTACTCATTGGTCGAGTGGATTGGTCGAGTGGTCCAGTCGACCAATCAGTCGACCAATGCGACGATAACCTATAAAATCAGAGTTTTAAGATATGAAATCCGAATTTGGTGGTTCAAAAGGGTACTAATCAAGGGGTAGACTACATCGGTAGTATTCTAACAAATAGGGGACCTCAAAACACTAATCCAATCAAGGTATCAATATCCAAATTAGGAAACAAAAAGTTACCATAATTAAATCAACCATGGATCTTGATGAATTTGAAATAGAAAACAAAGACAAGAACAATAGGAGGATGGATCATTGCTTTCGGTAATGGTATCATGAAAACATACATAGATCTTCATGGAATAAGGCTTAGAAGTATAAATCTAAATAAGGAAATAAAACCTACCATATATGTAACTACCATGCATCATGAAGAACACATACTATGGTAGAAGAGAACAACTAGAAATCTATAGATTATGGATCATGGGAAGAAAACACAGTAATTAACTACTAACATGATCAACATAGAAGATCCAAAGAGATCAGAATTCAGATTAGAAGTTTAACAGAGATTAGATCATGGTTTGATCATGATTCCTTCAAAAGCTTGCAATGATCATGGTTAAGATCATTGTTCTAGCCTCAAATCCTTAGGATGATCATGAGAACATGTTCGGAGATGTTTGCAACAGAGAATGCAGCATCTCTTCTACTGTCTCAACTCAAAAAGGAAAGAAAAACAAAGATGGAGGAGAAGAAGAGAGAGTAGACATACCTTTTTGATGCAAAAAGAAGAGTTTCGACGAAGATCCGTCAAGAAAACACCAAGGATGCAAGAGAGATGACTTGCAGAGGTCTTTGGTTCGTTCTAGAGAGTTTGGAGGCAGCAAATACGAAGTGGACTCGAGATTGGACTTAAATAGAGCAAGAACAACCTAATTGCCAAAGACAGCACTCATTGGTCGAGTGGATTGGTCATCTGGCCCGATCGACCAATCGGTCGACCAATCTTGTCGACGACAAGACCAAAACAGGGAATTGAAGGTCCAGATCAAATCCAATTCAAAAGGGGTTTTGCACACAAGTCAAGTGACTTACCTAATAGGTAGAAATGCCTTCAAACCAAGATAGAGAGCACCCCAAGTCCATCAACTAAATAGATCTTCATCAGGATTCAGTTTCCATAAATAGAACCTCATCATCAACTTTCATGGATTCAAAGCCAGACACCAAGTCTTCTACTGGGATGGCCCAAAGCTGACTTCTTACTTTACTTCGGGTCATCGGACCTACAAATAACAAGGTTTCCGGGTCAAGGTTAGGGCTGGGTTTTACATTCTCCCCCCCTTAAAGAAATTTCGTCCCCGAAATTAAAAGCGTACCTGTGCTTCCAAAGAGGTAAGGAAACTTCTCCTTCATATCTTCTTCCTTCTCCCAAGAAGCTTCTTCAGGGGTATGGTTCTTCCACCGAATCTTCACCAAAGGAATGGCGCGATTCCATGCAGCTGCTTGTCCTTCCTATCCAAGATTTCGGCCGGTTCTTCATCATAGGTCAAATAAGCACTAAGTCCTTCAGGTGCTTGCTGCAAAATGTGTTCCGGATTCTCTATGTATTTTCGGAGCATCGAAATATGAAACACATTGTGAACGCCAGCAAGAGGCGGAGGTAATGCTAATCGATACGCAACAGGTCCAACCTTTTCCAAAATCTCGAAAGGTCCAATGTAACGAGGCTAAGCTTTCCCTTAACATTGAATCTCATCACACCCTTCATTGGTGAGACCTTGAGAAAGACTTTCTCTCCAACTTGAAATTCCAAATCGGTCCTTCTCTTATCAGCATAAGATTTCTGTCTCGACTGGGCACACTTAATCCTTTCTCTTATCATATCTACCATAGCACTTGTAGCTTCAATCATCTCGGGACCTAAGACTTTTCTTTCACTAGTCTCGATCCAGTACAAAGGTGTCCTACAAATCTTGCCATACAAAGCCTTGAATGGAGCCATGCCTATTGTGGCTTGATAACTGTTGTTATAGGCAAACTCAACCAAAGCTAGGTGTTCATCCCAATTACCACCCATATCCACCACACAAGATCCGAGCATGTCTTCCAATGTCTGAATTGTCCGCTCGGATTGTCCATCGAGTTGTGGATGATGAGCTGTACTCAAGTTCAATTGGGTTCCCAAGGCCTTACGCAAACTATTCCAAAACCTTGAGGTGAACCTAGGATCACGATCCGAGACAATACTCAATGGCACACCATGCGGACGAACCACATTATCCACATAAAGCCTTGCTAGCTTATCCAAAGTATGAGTGATCTTCATAGGAATGAAATGGGCTGATTTGGTCAACCTATCAACAATCACCCACACGGTGTCATTGCCTTTACTTGTCCGAGGCAAGCTCGTCACAAAGTCCATGGAGATATCCTCCCACTTCCAACTAGGAATAGGAAGGGGCTGAAGTAATCCAGATGGAGGTTGTCGAACGGCTTTCACACGTTGGCAAGTCTCACACTTGGCAACAAAATCATCAACATCCGCCTTTAGACCAATCCACCAAAAATGTTCCTTCAAGTCCTTGTACATTTTGGTGCTTCCCGGGTGTCTGAGAAAGACCGATTGGTGTGCTTCCTTCAATATTTCTTTCTTAACTTCTTCGTTTGCGAGGCACACACAGTCTTCCTCTAAACAACAAAGCACCATCTATGGATATACCAAAGTCGGGGTCCGACTCGGGATTCGAAGAAATCTTCTCAACTTTGATCAAAAGCTCTTGATCGGAACTCTGCTGAGCAACAATCTTATCTCTAAGACCAGATCTTGCCGTCATGGCGAAAGAATAAGATCAGAATTCTCGGGGACGATTTCCAAATCAAAACTCTCAATAGAAGACCACAATGGTAAACTCAAAGCATTCAAATCCAAAGTCTTCTTCGGTTCTTCCTACTAAGAGCATCAGCAACAACATTTGCTTTCCCGGGGTGATCTTGAATATCACAATCATAATCGGAGACTAGTTCCAACCATCTCCTTTGTCTCATGTTCAACTCCTTTTGGGTAAAGAAGTATTTCAAACTCTTATGATCCGTGAAAATGGCAATCTTCTCACCGTAAAGATAATGTCTCCAAATCTTCAAAGCAAAGACAACGGCGGCAAGTTCTAGATCGTGAGTGGGGTAATTCCGCTCATAATCCTTCAATTGCCGAGAAGCATAGGCTACGACCTTGCCATGTTGCATCAGTACACAACCCAAACCAATCTTTGACGCATCGGTATAAACTGTCATACCACCGGAACTATCGGGTATAGTCAAACCGGGGCACTTGTCAATCTATCTTTCAACTCTTGGAAATTCCTCTCACGGGCGTCGGACCAAACAAACTTTTCTTCTTTCCTGGTCAACTTAGTCATAGGAGCAGCCAACCGAGAAAAGTTCTCAATAAACCTTCGGTAGTAACCCGCCAATCCAAGAAAACTTCTTATTTCCGTTCTCGACTTCGGTCTCTCCCAATCAGCCACAGCTTGGACCTTTTCGGGATCGACACGAATACCTTCGGCTGAAACTACATGACCAAGGAATACCACTCTCTTAAGCCGGAAATCACACTTGCTAAACTTAGCGAACAACTTCTTTTCTCGCAACCTTTGCAAAGTGAAACTTAGATGACTCTCATGCTCTTCTTCGCTCTTCGAATAGATCAAGATGTCATCAATGAAAACAATCACAAACTTATCAAGCACATCATGAAATACTCGGTTCATGAGGTCCATGAACACCGCAGAGCATTGGTCAATCCGAAGGGCATGACTCTAAACTCGTAGTGACCATACCGCGTTCGGAAAGCTGTCTTGAAGATATCACTAGACTTCACTTTCAATTGGTGATATCCGGACCTTAAGTCAATCTTTGAGAACACAACTGCACCCTTCAACTGATCGAAGAGATCATCGATTCTGGGCATCGGATATCTATTCTTGATAGTCAACTTATTCAACTCACGGTAGTCGATGCACAAGCGCATACTACCGTCTTTCTTCTTGACGAACAAGACCGGAGCTCCCCAAGGTGACACGCTAGGCTGCACGAAACCTCTATCAATGAGCTCATTCAACTGATTTTGCAACTCTTTCAACTCGGTAGGAGCCATCCTATACGGAGCTTTAGATACCGGTGCAGCACCGGGGACGAGATCAATAGAGAATTCGACATCTCTGTCCGGAGGCACTCCCGATAGATCATCGGGGAAGACATCAACAAAGTCGCAGACAACTCGACTTCGTCGACTCTTTTCTCCACTATACCCTTGCCTTCGGATGAAGCATCATCCACTAGGGCATAGACTTGCATCGGTGCGGACAGCACCTTCTTACAAACCCTTCTCTTTTCACCCCGAAATTCAAAGACCGGACTTCCACAAATATGGAACTGAATCTTCTTTGAGGAACAAAGGAACACGGCTTTGTGGGCTGTCAACCAATCGATTCCCAAAATAACATCGAAGTCCTTCATGTCAAGAATCACAAAATTGGCTTCCAAGTTCTTCTCACCAATCAACACGGGACATTTAGATAACCCCTTATCTAGTTTCACAACAGGACCAGTAGGTGTACTAATCAATAAACAACTAGACAACTTCTCGGGGATTAGGTTAGTCTTCTTGATGAATGCGAGATGACATGAACGAATGAGATGCACCCGTATCAAATAAGACAAATGCGAAATAGAAGCGACTAACAATGTACCTGTAATCACATCATGGCTTGGATCCTGCTCAAGCCTTTGGAAATACTGAAAACTCTACCGGAGGGAGGAGCGGGAGCACTCTTCACCACTTTGGGGCGGAGCTCTTTGGGCGGGCCGCTTCGGACGAGCACGAGCAAAATGACCAGCTTGCTTGCGGTAGAAGCAAACGGGATTGCTTTGGATCCAACGGGGGTGGCTGCAACAGAGGGCTTCGAACAAAAGGCCTTGCACTTGCACTTGCACTTGCACTTGCTGGTGGTCGGTTTCCGCCATCTTGTCCTAAACTGGCCGGGCTGCTGAAAACCCGTGTTCGACCTACACTCTTAGCACGAAAGGTAGGAGTGGGGTAGGGTGTAGGTCTCACAAAACGACGGTCATTACGATCCACCAAACCAGAATTCCTTGATTGCCAAGGCTTTTGCACACGAGCACTTTCCTTCTCTGTTTCTTCCAACTTCTTCGAGTTCTCGCACCACTTGAGCATAGCTCACTATAGGCTGGACTCGTGAGGTAAGCTTTAATGGCGGGCGCGAGTCCTTTGAAGAACTTCTTTGCTTTGGCGAGGTCTTCCTTCAAAGAATGCGGAGCAAAGAAATGAAGCTCCTCGAACTTCTGTTGGTACTCCAACACGGACGAGTTCCTTGAGTCGGAATCATAAACTCAGCTTCCTTCGCATCCTTCACCGCCTCGAGAAAGTAGTTCATACAAAAGCCTCTTTGAATAACTCCCAAGTTACAACTCCTGCATGCAAACCTTCCAAAAACAGGACGAGTGGAGATCCACCATGCATCGGCTTCTTGTTGCAACTTCGCTCAAGCAAACAAAATCTTACGAGCTTCCGAGCATTGCGGATGTCGGAAAGCCTTCTCCAACTCACGAAGCCACTTGTTAGGAAACAAGGGGTCCTTGGTAACTCCGGTAAAAGTGGGTACTTGCATCTTCGAGAAAACTCTCCATCAAGCGAGTATGAGGAGTTCCGGCTAAACCTCCCGCATTCGGGACTGCGGCATGAGGATTCACATTAGCACCAGCCCGGGTCTCATTATGCGAGTCATGAAACCCACCAACATCTGGTTGAACCGAGCTGCTTGTCTGCTTTGCATCATATTGCCCATAATATTGGCAATATCTCTCGAAACTTCCAACATTCGGGGCACCGGGGATCTCATGAGTACCCCCGATCAACATTTGGTATCTCACCACCTCCATGAGGTACTTCACCACCTCCCCGAGGTATTTCACCACCTCCATGACCACTTTGGATTCACCACGCCCACTTCTTAGAGTAACCATTACGCAAAACCGAGAACATCAAAATACCGAATTTCGAAGATTCAACATAAACCACAAGTCCAAATGATTTGAAAACTTAAATCATGCTCAAATATATCCATATAGTCATCAAACAATATTCCATAAGGCAAAAATCACATTTTTCAAAAATTCAACAGCAAATGAGGTCACTGTGACCATTGGTCGAGTGATTGGTCGAGTGACCCAGTCGACCAATGAGTCGACCAATGCAGACAGAATGCGAAAATTCGCATTATAAGCCTCATTTTCACATTCCAACCTCATTCTAACTTCTTCCAAAGGTGAGAGAGCTCTAGGGAAAATCTCCAAGAGTTCCCACAAGTGTTCTTGAGGTGATTTAGTGCTTCAACATCAACACCACAACACACCATCTTCACAAACAAGGTAAACCTCTTAATCTTCCTTCCATTTTCATCTTCTCATGCTTGCATTTCAATAAAACCATGCTTTACTTGTATCCAATGCTAGAAATCATGCTTAGGAATGCTTAGAAACATATTCCCTAGGTTTTAAACACAATGCCATGCATAGACAACAAGTTTTAACACAATGGTGCTCATCTCACAAAGTTTTATACCGAAATCGATATCTTTAGAAAAATTTCGTTTTCTCTCAAACCGCTTGAAATTTTCGCACGAGATCAAATGCTACATGCTCAAGATGACATTGTAGATAGGTCCATACAATTTGATTTAACCAATTTCAACTTTTCAAAAATCCAATTTTGACCTAAATTGCAAAATCCCCAAATTTCCTTCTTGCTGAATTTTTCGCTTTAACCCAAGTTTTCGATCGATTTTCATCAAACCAACATCATAGACATGAAATTCCAAGTATTGCGCACATTCTAGTATGTTCAAATCAAATTTCCCCCAAATTTGAAATTTTCCGAAAAATTACTAAAATACCCTTTTGGCTCAAATCTTAAAATAGCACTAATTGGAATTGTCTCTTGTCTCTTTCACAGATACACTATGCAAAGGGGAGGGCGAGGACGAGGTAGAGGTCGTGGTCGCATCGTAGGTGCTCTTAGGGGCAGAGGTCAGGTTCCTTTCGAGCCTAGACGGGAGGTTAGGAGACCGGACATGTTTGACACACCTCGGGCCGAGTTCCTGTACGAGGCCTACTTCGATTCTTGCAACATCGAGATGGGACGTCTACTTCACTTACGCCAGCTCGAGCCTTTAGGATTCGGCGAGAGGTTCGACACATTACGGTGGACTCATCTCTTCACCGAGGATCTACCGGTATACCCGGAACTAGTGAGGTTGTTCTTCAGCAACCGTACTTACACGAGAGGAGGCTCGAGGCCAAGGACATCCACTTAGACTTGTCCTCGGGAGCGGTGGTCTTCCGGACTCGGATTCGCTTCTCTACCCGGACACCGGCTGAGATCTTGCGGGTTCCTTACTATCCACGGCGGTGTGTGTGGATACCTGCAGGAGCAGATCCGGACAGCCCATCCGATGCCGTACGAGCTTCGCGAGATATGCTCTACGCTATGGGATAGCCGTCGATGCTTCACACCGTGGACTAGCGGACGGATGACGGGTTCTGCACGTATTATCGGTCGCATAGTCGGCCGAAACATCATGCCGAAAGCCGGACATCACCATCGGGTCACGGTGATGGAGGCCTTAGTCATCTACCGCATCTACATGGGCTTCGAGATCGATCTCTCCTACATCATTCAGCGGGTCATGCTTGGACTTAGTTCTGCGGCCTAGCATGCGGAACCTTTGCTATGGGAGGCTTCGACTTTGATCTTCGGGCATTTCGGGGTGAGTTTCGAGGATACACCGGTGGACACTAGATCACGGGGATACCCTATTGGGACTCGGACCATTCGTCGGATGAGACTACGGCGGTCGAGAGATCTCCTGGTCCGGAGGGTGAGGATGATGATGAATCGGGAGGATGAAGATCGGGGATCGGAGGATGGAGGAGAGGATATCGGTCCGATAGTGATGATCAGGCCGGAGATGATGCGGATATGCGCGAGGCTGAGCCTGTGCATCACGAGTTTCCTTCATCACACTTCGAGGTAGGTGGCCCTTCGCATGCGGTTCCGGAGACTTCGGATCTTGGTGCACGAGATGAGATCGATGACTTCCATGCTAGAGAGAATGGAGGTCGGACGAGAGCAGATGTACGAGAGGATGGAGTCACGACGGGATAGGATAGAGCATCGGGTGACTCAGCTAGCGGAGGAGTTCGGAGCATACGAGAGATCGGAGCGGATCACCTAGATAGACCGTACCTTAGGATTTCCATTTATGCATTTCGGATGTAATCGTTGTAAAAACTTTTGAAATTAATGAAGTTCATTTTGTTCCTCTTTAATTATTGTATGTTATGCAACTTTCTTTTCCTTGCATTAGTGACATTTGTTCAAGTATAATTATGGTATGTTATTCGAAATGTTCGTTATGCCTCAAAGGTCAAGTTTCTAATTCGGTGTTCTATTATTCACTTCTAAGAGTAGAAGAGTCATTTCGGATCAATGACTCGGGAATGTTCGATTGTTGTCTTTTGTGGTTAGGATCTCCTCGAACCTTGGGCTCCGATACCAATCATCACGCCCTCCCGGCCGGTACCCTATCTGGCATACCCGAGAGTGTGATCCACAGCCCGAAGATCAGGTATCGAGTGATCAACCTCCCACATAAACAATAACATAATCATGAACAATCATAATAAAAGTGCGGAAGATAAATCATAGATCCAATAAAGAAAGAATGAATCATAAATGAATCAGAATACTAAATATAATCAGAGTATCAAACAAATAAGTGAAGTGAGGCAAAAATCCCACTTTACAACCAGCGGAAAAGTAGCTCTAAAAGAATAAACTAGACAAAACCTAATCCCAGTAACAAGTACATTGGGTAACTAAATTGTTCTCCACTTTATAGACAACATCCTTGTAAGTGTAAATCTCATAAATAGCACAAGGACGCTTCCACTCAATGGTCGGACTAAGCATCGTACGGAGCATAACCACTCGCGGAATCTTCGAGTAATTGTGGTAACCGCAATCACCTTCCTGGAGATATGCCTCTTCGCCTTGCGCTTCTTCATAGGGACCGTCATAGTACTCGGTACACTGCGGGATAGTCTAACAACATTGTACAATAAAGGAATGAGTTTCAAAGAAACTCGGTAAAGCGATTAAAAATCCATAATAACATAAATGGCGGAATTCCGGAACAAACATAAATGCAATATGATATGAGACAAGCAATGAATGAATGAATCTAACTCTATGTATGCTGGTCTCTATTGGCAGACATGCTTTAAGTCATAACACCGTACTTCTTTAGGAAAGTCCACTCACATCCTCAACCATTTAAGATATCTTGGATTCTCTCACGGATCATTTCACCGGTCTTGAGCAGCCGATTGGTAAAGGGTCCTTCATCCCTCAGGACAAACCATGGCAGGGGGTTAAGTCAACACACTCTCTCACAACCATTTGGTATAAGTCTTGGCGCATGTCGGGGTAAAACCTAGCCAAATGCAAGTCTTCTACTTAGTTACATCAAGTCGGATCCGAGATACTTCCATTCCTCGTCCCCGACGATCCTTTCCGGTATCCTTCACACTAGAGTCGGCGTATCCTATGGCACCGACCAACTCGGACTACGGACTCATCAACCCTATTGATCATCCACATATGGTAAACGGGAAGCTCTCACGTCCTCTCACGGGTTGGTTACCGGTCTTAAGCGCCCGTGAGCCCAAGTCTAATCATATGCAACCCTACCAATAAATGGCCCCCACAATGTGATTCCTGTCCTCTCACGGGTTGGTTACCGGTCTTGAGCGCCCATGAATCCCCATTGCTACCACGGGTCGTTCGGTCTCAATACCCCTCCGATTAGGGTCTGACATAACAGGACATCCTAGCCAAACACTACTAGACAAATCCTAGATATGTCATCCAACAGTTTAGGAAGGTGTCCAGAGGGCATCTCCGGAAACATCCCATAATATTCCCGTAGTAGTCCAAGGACAGAAGTGTCGAAAGGACACCTCTCCTTTCCAAACCATACTTAAGCATACACATGCATCAATTCATATCATCACATATATGGTAACTTCATATATGGAAAGAAATCAATAAGTACAATCACTTGTATATAATTGGTAAGTAAATCATACATGAATCAATTCAACATGAATAAATAATGCTACTGTAATCAAAGTTATGCAACAGTAGTATATCATTGTAAGAATCTAATTTAGGAATCATATCAATGATATTCAAATATAGAAACTAGATTCATGCTATCTATGTAATTAAGGAAATAACCATCCTTACCTTTTATAACTCGCAAAGGAATCCTAAGAAATCAAGTAAGATCTTGGCAAACTTGAGAAGAAGGTCCTAAACAAGTATATACAACATATTAGGAAAGATCCCTAAGAGAAAAGATATCAAAACATCCAAAACAGACCAGATCTGGAGTTGCTGTACTCATTGGTCGAGTGGATTGGTCGAGTGGTCCAGTCGACCAATCAGTCGACCAATGCAGACAGTAGCCTATAAAATTAGAGTTTTAAGATATGAAATCCGAATTTGGTGGTTCAAAAGGGTACTAATCAAGGGGTAGACTACATCAGTAGTATTCTAACAAATAGGGGACCTCAAAACACTAATCCAATCAAGGTATCAAGATCCAAATTAGGAAACAAAAAGTTACCATAATTAAATCAACCATGGATCTTGATGAATTTGAAATAGAAAACAAAGACAAGAACAATAGGAGGATGGATCATTGCTTTCGGTAATGGTATCATGAAAACATACATAGATCTTCATGGAATAAGGCTTAGAAGTATAAATCTAAATAAGGAAATAAAACCTACCATATATGTAACTACCATGCATCATGAAGCACACATAGTATGGTAGAAGAGAACAACTAGAAATCTATAGATTATGGATCATGGGAAGAAAACACAGTAATTAACTACTAACATGATCAACATAGAAGATCCAAAGAGATCGGAATTCAGATTAGAAGTTTAACAGAGATTAGATCATGGTTTGATCATGATTCCTTCAAAAGCTTGCAATGATCATGGTTAAGATCATTGTTCTAGCCTCAAATCCTTAGGATGATCATGAGAACATGTTCAGAGATGTTTGCAACAGAGAATGCAGCATCTCTTCTACTGTCTCAACTCAAAAAGGAAAGAAAAACAAAGATGGAGGAGAAGAAGAGAGAGTAGACATACCTTTTTGATGCAAAAAGAAGAGTTTCGACGAAGATCCGTCAAGAAAACACCAAGGATGCAAGAGAGATGACTTGCAGAGGTCTTTGGTTCGTTCCAGAGAGTTTGGAGGCAGCAAATACGAAGTGGACTCGAGATTGGACTTAAATAGAGCAAGAACAACCTAATTGCCAAAGACAGCACTCATTGGTCGAGTGGATTGGTCGACGGGCCCAATCGACCAATGCGCCCAATGCCGACAAGAAGACCAAAACAGGGAATTGAAGGTCCAGATCAAATCCAATTCAAAAGGGGTTTTGCACACAAGTCAAGTGACTTACCTAATAGGTAGAAATGCCTTCAAACCAAGATAGAGAGCACCCCAAGTCCATCAACTAAATAGATCTTCATCAGGATTCAGTTTCCATAAATAGAACCTCATCATCAACTTTCATGGATTCAAAGCCAGACACCAAGTCTTCTACTGGGATGGCCCAAAGCTGACTTCTTACTTTACTTCGGGTCATCGGACCTACAAATAACAAGGTTTCTGGGTCAAGGTTAGGGCTGGGTTTTACACAGACGGCTCTGCTAGAATACAGAGCTAAGGAATGAATAACTGACATACGATTCAGATAGTAAGCATCTGAGTGTTCACGTTCAAGTGTATATCTCTAGATCCTTCTCCCTTGTGGGGAGGCGATGTTTATATAGATTGTACCTTCGAATCTTCTTCGTTGGATGTATATGAGCCTTCTTCAGATAGCCATTGGATCTCAACAGATAGATCCGTTGAGTAATAGACTTCTACTAGTTTGGACTAGTAGAGGACTCCTAGGATAATCCGATCGTTATCTGATGATTATCCTTCTGAAAGTGATAAGTGACAGCCGCCGAATTCTGCCTGCCATCATTAGGTTAATTAACCTCCTCCATAAGTATTGGATTAGGGTGTGCCTGTAGCTGATTTAGTTTTCTTCCTCAGCAAGCTACCTCCTGAACCTAGCTCTTTATGAAACGAGTCGATTCCCTTCGTCTCAACCGGAGTCGAAGGTCGAACCATGAATGAACCAAGTTCGATCATATTTTCTCCGTATCACGAGCCCCCCAGACCAAGCGTTCGGTCGATCCCGAGGGCTTGGTTTTTAACTGGGTTTGTCATCAAGCAATAGTCTTGCATAATCCTTTAAACGTCATTTCGCATTTAATGCGGTAGTGTCGCTTTTTCCTTGAGCTTTGTGAGGGTGCCACTACACATCCTCCTGCCGTTGAAAACTTTCGTGGCTCATGCAATCAAAGCGACGGTTTTTGAACACCTGTTTTAGGATTCGTGAGTTCAAACTTTCGAACCGTTTTCAAATCTCGATCGTTGATGCCGAATGAATCTCGATCGTTCATGTCCTCGAACATCCGTGCGAGTGTTTAAAAGCGGTTCGTTGTCTTTGTAGGTTTCATTCTTCTTGTCTGGAATTTTGAAACCTCGTCGTCTTCTTCATGCCTTTACGATTCTCTCGTTCTTGAGCTCTCTGCCTTAGTGAATTAGTAAGTTTACTGGTCTTTTTGCAAAGTTTACTTTTTGTCTCCAGGTTTCTTTTTCTCTAGAAATTGTCATCAGACCTTTTAGTAATGGAAGATAATAGGGTTTCCCTTGTGCCAAGCACTGGTAAAAGCGATAATGGCAATGAGGCCTTTGTTTCTCTCCCCACTGAGCAGTCAGATGGTGACAACAAAACCCTAACTGCTCTTTGGCGTGACTTTGCAGAAGTTAGCCAACAAAGAGTAGAAGAAAGAACCGAGACTTCTTCTGTGCATCATAAGTCTGGACCTTCCATGACTCCTAGGGCAACTGCCGAGTCTTCTGGGCGGTCAAAAGAATCCATCAAATCCGCCGGTGGACCTAATTCTGTAGCTTCCTCCTATAATGAGGAAAATCTTCCTTTAGCTGTCCAGGGTTTTGGCTTTCCTTCTTCATACCATCTTAGGGCTCCCAAATCAAATGAGAGAGTTGATTTGACCCTTCCGGGCGAATTTTCCCTATATATAGATGCACTGGAAACCGGGTTCGCTTTCCTTTCTTCAATCCCTTATTTGCAGCCGTTCTAAATCATTGGGACATTTGTCCTAGAATGTTTCTTCCCAATAGCTGGTGTCTCATCGTCGACTTCTTGGGATTATGTTTTGAACTTGGCATTACGCCTTCTCTTCCTCTTTTCGTACATTTTCACATTCTTTCTATCTCCCATCCTCCTGGTTGGGTTGTGCTTTCCAAGCGCAACAGAGTGGAACTTGACTGGAGGGGCAGCATTCTTGCCAAAGGAACTTGCCCTTCTAATCACAAAGGGTGGCGCAAGTGATATTTCTTCTGTCAAGCGCCTCAATCTGACCTTAACTTCCCGATCGTCTGGAAGCAGTACTCTTCATACTCTGAGGGTAACTTGGTCCTTCCTTTATCCCGAGAAGACAGAGCAGCTGTCGGGAAGATCAAGTCAATTCCATGGTATCAAGAGATACATGAATATGAGATGGAATACAACTCCATCATTCAATACTGGGGGTTGGCTCGACGTGAGCTCTCTATCCGGCATGCTTTATTTCCTTGAAGATATTGAGAATTCTTTTAACTTTGACTCTTGCCTTTCTTTGTAGTGCCTCCAAGAATGGATCCCGAGAGTCTTTGGGTAAAAGCTGCCAAGGCTGTTGTGACTGTTGAACGGCGGTCCCCTCGAGCCTTGATTACATAACAAGTATCTTCTACACCTCCCCCAGACCCTTCATACAAAGGTATCAGGAACCTGAAGCCAGGAACTGACGCTTCGGGGAAAGGGAAAAAACCAATTGTGGAAGAGATAGACCTCCCCTCTCCCACTCGATCCAAAAGGAAGCATGACTCAGCTGATGCTTCTGTCCCAAAGAGATCCAAAAAGAATAAGGACTCTGAGGAGATCTTCATGCCTCAATGGACGCTGACACGAACAAAGCGGGCAACTCAGGATCCCGAGAAAGCTGCTGAATGGGGCTCTCATGGTCTTTTGCCTGCCGATCGTCAGGCCTTTGAAGCTCTGGAGGATGACGCTCTTGTTAGTCACTCCACAAGGTATTAATTTTCTTGATCCTTTGCCAATCACTCTGTAGTCTTTTCTGAGATTTTCTAATAATCCTCCTATCTTCTCAGGAATGATGTGTTGAGCTTTTATCAACACATGGAGGCATTGAGCCGAGTTGGTCGTAATGGCTCCTTGCTACAAACCTGTGAAGAGAATTTGGCAAAGGCCAATTCCGAAGTCGACCGGCTGAAGAAGGCAGCCGAAGAGCTGAAGGAGAAGCATGAGGAGGAGCTGAATTCCTTAAGGAAGGAACTTGACTTGTCCAATGTTCGTGCCCGCGACGCTGAACGTGAGGCCAGGAAGCATAAACATGAGGCTATTGCCTTTGGCGAGAGCCTTGAACTTAAATCCTTGGACAATGAGCGCCTATCGAAAATGGCAGTTCCCAGCGAACCCGAACATATCAAGCCATATCTTCGGAGAAAATGCATCCGGAAGTATCTGAACGGCGTCCCCTTTACCAAATTGATGGGCCGTTTCAACCTTCAAGCTTATCGAGCGGGGCAAAATGACGTCTGGGAGAAGATCCTTGAATCCAATCCTGCCTTTGATATAACTCCCTTTCGAGAGGTGTGCCATAAAGAAATCTTTGGGAAGCTTAAGTTTGCTTTCCCGGATTGGGTTTTGGAAGAGGAGGATCCTATTTGTCACATCCACCCAACCGATACCCTACCTGGCATACCCAAGTGTGTGATCCATAGCCCCGAAGATCAAGTATCGAGAAAATCATCCTCCCACATATACAATAACATAATCATGAACAGTAAAGAATCAAGGTTTAAATATTATAAACAAAGATCTAAATCAAGAAATGAATAAATAATATAATCAGAGTGCGGAAATGATACCAGATATCCGTAGATATCAAAAGAAGTAGAGTGAGGCGGAAACTCACTCTACAGACACAGCGGAACGCAGTATGTAAGTCTAAAAGGAATTACAACTGAAACAATAGAAATAAGACAATAACTAAACTTAAGAGTCTTCTATCCTATAGATGACAACTTCAAAATAGTGGACTTCGTCAATCCAACGGAGATGCTCCAACACCACAATACCTCTAATCATAGTACGCAACTTGATCGCCTGAGAGATCATCAGAGTAATCTTGATTGTCTCCGACACCTTGCGTGTAGTATGCTTTATCGGCTTGCACTTCATTGTATAGTCCTTCATAGTAGTCAGTACCTGTAGAATAACCTAACAAAACATTGTACAAAAAGGAATGAGTTTCGAAAGAAACCCAGTAAGGCAAGTTAACTCATAACAACATAAATAACATGCGGCAGAACATAACAAGATGCAATGCAATATGAAACAGATAATGTATGTATGCATCTAAACTCTATGTATGCTGGTCTCTATTGGCAGACATGCTTTAAGTCATAGCACCGTACTTCTTTGGCTAGGTCAATCACACAACGCCTTTTGGTAGTGGGTCTGGCATCCCTCGGGACATTCCATGGCTGGGGGTTAAGTCACCGCTCTCTCACATCACCATTGGTCTAAGTACTGGCGCACGTCAGGGTTAAGCCTAGCCGAATGCAAGTCATCTACTTAGTTACATCAACTCAGGTCCAGATACGTCCATTCCTCGCCCCTGGCGATCCTTTCCGGTACCCTTTCCACTAGAGTCCTAATAGTCCCTGACAACGGACTCATCAACCCTATTGGTTATCCACATATGGTAAACGGGAAGCTCTCATGTCCTCTCATGGGTTGGTTACCGGTCTTGAGCGCCCATGAGCCCAAGTCTAGCCATATGCAACCCTCCAATAAATGGCCCCCACAATATGATTCCCGTCCTCTCACGGGTTGGTTACCGGTCTTGAGCGCCTGTGAATCACATTGCTACCACGGGTCGTTCGGTCTCAATACCCTTCTGATTCGGGTCTGATATAATGGGGACATCCTAGCCGAACACTGCTAGACATCCCTAGGTATGACAACCAATGATTTGGGAAAGCGTCGATGGGCATCTTCGGAGAACATCCCATACTATTCCCTCCGATGTCCAAGGACATAAGCGTCAAAAGGACACTTCCCAATCTCAAACCATACTTAATCAAACACATTCTCAGATCAGTCATGACATGCACAACCCACAATTCATCATATAAAAGAGAATGTAAAAGCATAATCCGATCAAGCAGTAATAAACATTTCATATAAGCTTGAATAATGAAAAAGAATACATAAACAAGTGCTACTGTACTTACAGTAGTATATCAGAAGTATAAAATACAAGAACAGTAAACAAACTCATAGTTTCTTAAAGTAGAAACCAGAGAGTATGCAATCTGTGTTATTATGAAATAACTGTCCTTACCTTGATTATTGCCGAAGATAATTCAAAGATCAAAGAGAGAGGCTCCAAACTTAGCAAATAAACCCCTAACAATCATAGATATAACATTAGAAAAGATGCCTAAAAGATCAGAGAGCAAACGAATCAAACTGAGCAAAAATTGAAGCTACTGCCTTCATTGGTTGAGTGCCTTGGTCTACTGACCCAGTCGACCAATCGAGTCAGTACGGAATTGCAGAATTTAGATTGGTCATAACTTCTTCGTTTGAAGTCGGATTGATCCAAAATTCGAAGGGGAACTTCCTAGAATGTATTAGAATCATATGGGAAGATAAAATCATCAGGTCATGGTCAAAATATGGGTTCTTGATTTGACCCAAGAAACTAGGGTTTCAACCTTATGGCTCCCATGAAAAGGTTATGATCACAGGATGAAAGGGAATAGATGCTTGGCCAATTATAACAAGAAAATCATAGAAAATCAAGTTTAGATTAACAAAAATATTACCCATGAGGTTTCCCTTGCATGGGAGGTTACCAAAGGTTTCCATAAAGATCATACAAGGGTTAGGGTTTCAAGAAAATATTCGGCTAGGGTCAAGATCATGACAATGATCATAGATCTCAAAGAAATGAGGGAGATCATGAAGGGATGGTTGCAAGAATGCAGCATCTTCTTCCTGATCTCAATCAAGAACAAGATCAAAGAAAAGAAATTCGTAATGTCGAAGTGATTACTAACCTTGAATTGGCAGATCAGAGATGAGAAGCTTTAGATCTGCAGAGGAATCATTCGAATCACCAGAGAGAGTTTCGGAGAGGTCTTCTCACATTCAAAAAGTGTTTAGGAGGCTGCCGTAACTAAGAAACTCGAAGTAGGGTTTAAATAGAAGTGAAAAACCATAAAATTGCATTTTCTCGGATTTACAATCCTTTGGTCGAGTGCTTGGTCGACTGGCCCAGTCGACCAAGCAGAACAACAAGGTTCAAACAGGGACTCGGAGGGCTATACGGGGTCAAATTGAGTGAGGTTTTCTTCTACAAGTCAATAAAGAAGTCTAGGTTCCAGAAATACCTTCATATCAAGCATGGGAGTTCATTAGGTCCATCAACTAAGTTCACCTTCTTCGATGCGCAAGCAGGATTTGCCAGACATAGTTCAGCAACTTTGGACAGGGATTTGGAGGGTTATATGGGGTCAAATTTAGTGGGTTTTTCTCCTACAAGTCCATCAAGAAGTCTAGTTTTGGGAAATACCTTCGGATTGAGAACAGGAGTTCATTAAGTATTTCAACTAATTCACCCCTCTTCGGTGCGCAGATTCAAAACTAACACTGACAATGCTCTCAAGTGAGGGGCATCATCGTCAATGTCCATGGGCTTGGGCTCCGACACCAAATCATCAACCAAAAGGGTCTACAAGTCTCTTATTCCCCCACTTCGGGTCTTCGGACCTACAAACATAACAGATTCTGAGCTGGGTCAAGGTTAAGATAAGGTCGGACATTACAGATCTACCCTAAGGGAAAGGTCTGGCATGACTTCCTAAGGCTTTCAAAGATAATAACACTAAAATCAAGGTCCAACTTTAAGGTGTAACATTTAAACTAACCCTTCTTTACCCAAAACAGATAGGGTGTCCTGCCTAGGTTTGGGCTGGATTTCACACTATTCCTGCGGACCCAAATATTGAGGAGTATCTTGCTGATTCACCGCCTCTTCCTAAAGAACCTTCACAGCTTACTTCGGAAAGAGATCCTAAGAAAGACTCCTCGGTTGATAGCGAAGAAGAAACATAGGGAACCAAATTTCCTACTTATATATATATATATATATATTTTGTAAGGTTGGCCCCCCACATTATTGATGAAATAGAAATCAATCTCTTTTCTCAAACTCTTCCAATGATTGCCTTAATGCTTCTTCGTCTCATATCCCAAAATATCGTCTTTAGGTCAAGACGTAAATGATATAAGTTAATCTTGTAGAGTAACTTGTACTTTAACTGGAGATATCGTTCGGGATATCACAGAGACGCGCTCAGGAGAAATGTGTTCATTTTCCTCTGAACATTTATTCCCAACCGTTCCTCTACTTATTGCGAAGTCCAAACGTTTTCCTGCATTCGTATGCCCATCACTTCTCCCAAGGAGTTTAATACTTCATGTGGTGCGACGGTTGATAGTATCCTCGTATCAGGTGAATATTGTTCCACGTGGAAACTTTGATCAACCTTCGAATTTTGAATTTGAAGCGCCGTTATCCCCTGACCGTTGATCCTTCATTTTGAGGAGTTCGTAGCGTCTCTTCAATCCTGTCCCTTGATTACCTTGGGGTTTCAACCATCGCATCACACCTTGAGGCTATTTAAGCCCCTCAAAGGTATTTCACCCTTATCTTGCTATCTGCAAATTATTTCTGTCTGATAGATTTGCAAAACGACATTTCGTCTTTTTTTGCTCTATACATACTCTTGTCCTTCAACACCATCTTCGATCAGAAGTTGAAAAAGTAAGTCTTTTGTCACGAATCTTCATCTCTTCTTCTCCCTGAGTAAACTCCACAGTATTCATACTTTGGGTTTACTTATTAAGGAAGTTATGAACTGTTCATGCTTAACAGAGACCTAGGGTTTCCCCTTTTTCTGTATGTTGTAGGATCTTCGTACTGACACTACTTTTTTGTATTTGCAGTGCCTCCCAGAATTGATTTGAGTTTTATTAGGGCGAATTCCTGTAAGAAAGCTGCCCCAGTACCGACGAAGGTTGCTTCCTGTGAGGCGATTGCATCTGGTGAATCTTCTAAACGTAAGGAGACTGCTGTTGGTGAATCTTCAGATCAGATTCCCACATTTTCTGCTGATGTTTCTCCTTCGCTCCCTCTGCCTGAAGAAACCGTTCGGTCTTCCAAGGAGGATGTGGCTCCCTCAATCGTTGGTTGTACTGTTGATGCCCCTGCTGGAGAAACCGTTCGGGATCCCCTAATGAAGACCCTTCGGACATCTGAAGCAACTATGTTGGCATCTGATGAAGGTGCGGTCCCAGTAGGGGTTGCTTCTATTTCCAACTCTAAGGCTTGTTTGGCATCCTCCTCCTCCCCTTCTCTGGAGCTGGAGGATTTTGCCACTAGGAAGCGCCTTAGGTTGGCAGATGATGTAGCTCATCCTTCTCTTGATGTAGCTCATCCTTCTTTTTCTTTGAGGCAATCTGATTTGGTGTCAAGCGAGTTTGACAAGGCATTGGAATGGTGCACTGCTGTTCAAATGCTTGCCAAGAGCAGAGCCCTTTCCACCATTCCAGATAGTGACTTTATGAAGTCTCTGGTGATGTAAGTTTTTCTTCATTTCCTTTTTGTTTTGAAGATTTTTTTTTTGCTCATGACTAACTTGGAAGTTCTTGCAGGAGTCTCACTGGCAACTTCCACAACCAAGTGGAAGCAGCCTCTAGACTCAAGAGACTAAGTAATGAAGTTTCCAGGCTTCGGGAAGACTCCAAAGCCAAAGATGCAGAAATTGCTCGTCTTGGAAACCTAGCTTGGGAGGTTGCAAAGGAGAAGAATTCTATGATCGACCGTCTCCATTCGGATTAGGATGATGCCAGGGAGAAGATCCGGCGGCTAGAACGAGGAGCAGGAAGGCCAGGGGCAAAAGGATCTGAAGCGTTACCCCAAAGGCAAGCTGTTATTCCCTTGCCCGAATCCCTTCCAACTAATGTTCGCAGAGCTTGCATCTTCAAGTATTTGCACAGTAAGCCTTTTGTTGACATGCTGAATGCTTATAACTTGCAGGCCTACCGGGATGGCAAAAACGAAGTATGAGAATCAATATTAAGGGGAGATCCTTATTTCAACATGACTCCCTACAACGCCAGTTGTCATCCTGAAGTGTTTGCAAAGCTGGGTCTTCCCCTCCCTGACTGGTCCAAGGATACGAACGACCTCCCACCTCCAGATCCGGATATCATGCATTATCTAAATGATTCCCCTCCTTATGCTCCTCTCCAAGGATTCAGTTATGAAGAGCTTGCCTTGAATGCAGGTTTGATCAGGCCTCTTCCGGTCAAGCTGGATAAAGAGTATGGAATTGCAGAGGATTTTGATAACATGCTTTTTCCCGACTCTGTTCTTCTTCTTCTTGAATCTGTGTTGCTTCTTGACTCTATATTACTTCTGGCAAAGCTCCTTCGATCTTGTTTAACTTCTTGATGATATCTTTCTCTTTTGATCGAGTGAAGATTGAACCCCAACACTTATTGTCTCATATGTATGCTTGATGTAAAGGTTGGCCTCTTCTGGTCGTTTAAAGAAATAAAGAGTTAAGCTTCATCTTTGAACTTTGCCAGTCACTTGAGTCATTGTTGCAGTAGGTCTTATAATGCCTTTACTTAGAGATTTCCGTAGAAATTCAATAAGTCTGAGAAGGAACTCACTCGGGTTTTAAACCGATGCCTTGTAGAAGGAGCTCACTCGGGTTTTAAACCGATGCCTTTACTTAAAGATTTCCGGAGAAATTCAATAAGTCTGAGAAGGAACTCACTCGGGTTTAAACCGATGCCTTGTAGAAGGAACTCACTCGGGTTTTAAACCGATGCCTTTTGATTTATCGCTGGATCTGCTCCTTGAATGTGTTGTATGATGCCCCCAATCAAAAGACAGTATGTTGAAAACTGAAAATTGTATTGATTGAGTTTGAAATTTGTTACATCGTGAACGAAAATGATAATCTTCAGGGATAGTATTTCTTCAGATGCCTGGCATTCCACGGACGATCCAGCTCTTTCTGGGTTGTCAAGTTCTTCAGCTTGTACGCTCCCGAACCGACTGGTTTGATAACCATATATGGTCCTTCCCACGAAGGGTCCAATTTCTTCTTGATTTTGCTTTCAGCCTCTGGAGTGGTTCAGGCTCGTGACCACCGAAGATTGTAAGGATCGATGATCGAGTAGCATCAATTACCTCCTTACCCTTCTTAGATTTAGGAGCCTCCTTCGGTTGGTCTGGGCTAACCGAACGGTCCCTTTTGGGCCCTGCCTCACGTGGTTCCTCTCGCCTTCTACTGACGAAGCTGGACAAATGTCCTTGGGATATCAATCTCTCGATATCTGCCTTTAAATGTTTACAATCATTAGTATAATGACCGTAATCTTTATGGAAATGGCAATATTTTTCTCGATCCTGCTCCCCTGCTTTTGAAGGAATCTTTGGAGGCCACTTCAAGATATTCCGCTTCTTGATAATGTTCAGAATATCGGCCCGAGGAGTATTTAATGGAGTATACTCACCTTTGTCGGGAGATCTCTGCCGCCACGCCTGATAAGGCTTTCCAACTCGATCACGAATGTTCTGTTTTGGCTTCTGCTTGTTCTCAGGAGCCTTTTGTTCTTTTGCGGAGACTTTATTGTATCCCTGGCGTGCATCCAAGATTTCCGTGACTTCCGCTTGCTTTTGGCATCTCTGTACCAACTCAGCATAAGTTGTGGGCATGTCTTGAAGTAATAACTCCAAGAGTCTTTGAATAGTGAGTACAGTGAACAAGGCAGTTTTAGCTACTTACTCATCTAGATTCTCTATCTCCATTGTAACCTTGTTGAACCTTTTCAGATATTCCCGAATTGATTCATTCTTCCCTTGTCTAATAGTAAACAAGGTTTCTTCAGTCTTCTTGATCTGAATTCCACTCTGGAACCGCCCTATGAATTTGCGTGCCAACTCGTCGAAATTCACGATCCTCCCTGATGGAAGGTTCGAGAACCATTTCTGTGCCGCTCCAGTTAAAGATGAACCAAAGACCCTGCAGAGAATTTCATCAGAATTACCTGCAACTGCTATAGTCTGCTGATAATAACCGATGTGGGCCGTAGGATCTTCGAAGCCATCGAATGTAGAAAAAGTTAGCAGACGGAAATTGTGAGGAAACTGGTATCCGGCAATGGGCTCGGCAAACGAAGTCTTTCGAATAACTGAATAGATATCAATAGTTATCCTACCTTTCGCCAATTGCCCGAGCTTCTGATTGATATTAGCTAGTTCCTGATCAATGTGTGTCGATCGATCTTCAGCAACACCATCACGACCCCGAACAACGTAATCATTATCACGAACAGCGCCATCATCTCGAACAGCTCGATCATCACGAACAGCTCGATCATCCCGAACAGCACAATCATCACGAACAACTCGATCATCATGAACAACACGATCATCACAAGCAGCTCGTCTAATAGTTGGTGAGTGAGTTCTCACTCTGGTAACCAACTTTGTATTTGAATCTGTAGTACTCCCTTGTGGTCCGTCTAACCGATCATCACGTCTAGGGAGATTTTCAGTTCTCCTAGGTATTCATTCGGTCTTCTTCACGGAAGTCTTGACCAACATTTTGTTGGTCAATTAATCTCCGTTGCGATGCACGCCTTCCCGTATCACGACGATCAGGCTCTGGTGGTATCACCACTGTCTGGTCAGTGCACGGAGTGCCTGACTTACATCCAACATCTGAAGTTTCAGTTGATCCAGTTGATACTGGAGTGTCTCTAGAGGATTATTACCTCCTTGACCGCCATCTACCTCGAGCGGCCGACTACTTCCCTGGGGAATATTTGGATTGTTTACTCCAGGAATTTGGATACCAGCATCTCGCTGTGCAGTAGTGGCTACTGCTGCCGTTGATCTAGTCACCATAGCTTTCTGAAACGTTTCCCACAGACGGCGCCAAATGATGCGTCCAAAATCTGCTCAGCCCTTAGATCTCCTGAGAATGACCTACAAAACAAAGAGTCAGATGTGGCCCGACCGCTAGGGTCGGGAGTCCACCTCCGAAGGCTAAGTCAGTTGATGAACTTAATCACAAACGGCTCTGCTAGAACACAGAGCTAAGGAATGAATAAGTGGAATACAATTTAGATAGTAAGCATCTGAGTGTTCACTTTCAAGTGTGTGTCTCTAGATCCTTCTCCCTTGTGGGGAGGCGATGTTTATATAGAGTGTACCTTCGAATCTTCTTCGTTGGATGTATATGAGCCTTCTTCGGATAGCCATTGGATCTCAACAGATAGATCCGTTGAGTGATAGACTTCTACTAGTTTGGACTAGTAGAGGACTCCTAGGATAATCCGATCATTATCTGATGATTATCCTTTTGAAAGTGATAAGTGACAGCCGACGAATTCTGCCTGCCGTCATTAGGTTAATTAACCTCCTCCATAAGTATTGGATTAGGGTGTGCCTGTAGCTGATTTAGTTTTCTTCCTCAGCAAGCTACCTCCTGAACCCGGCTCGTTCGGAAACGAGTCGATTGCTTTCGTCTCGACCGGAGTCGAAGGTCGAACCATGAATGAACCAAGTTCGATCATATTTTCTCCGTATCACTAATCAAAGAGGAATAAGGAACCGTCACATGGAAGGCTTTTAGAGAGGCACTCCACATGAGGTATGGCCCCACTTTATTTTAAGATCTTTTTGGAAATTTAATTAAGTCATAGCAAGCTGAAACATTTAAAGGTTATTCAACCTAGTTCGAAAGTTTACTAATTCGAGTGGATCGGTTGATATAAGCACAACAAGTGGGTTATTTGTTAGTGGCCTCAAGGGCATCTTGAATGTGGATCAAGGCTTGTAAAGCAACACTTATTGGTGGTGGTCAAGCTTGCTTGCCTTTATAAGGCGAAAGCCAAATCTATGAATTATGTTTCACTAGCAGAGCCAATTCAAGAAAACCGTCTCAACTCTACTTAGTTCAGGTCATCCCACTATGCTGATGAAAAAATATCACCCATCAAACTAAGTAAGTGGCAATCCAGTAAAGGGTTACGTTTTAATCGCAACGGGAAGTAAAATCCTGGCCTTTGAAGCAAAAAGCCTTTTTTTACAAG
Organism: Hakea prostrata; assembly: GCF_041222555.1. Lineage (NCBI taxonomy): Eukaryota > Viridiplantae > Streptophyta > Magnoliopsida > Proteales > Proteaceae > Hakea > Hakea prostrata. The sequence goes on from NW_028291135.1 coordinate 226,048, forward strand.
GTGAGGAAGATGAAGCTACCAAATTGAAGAATAAAAGAGTTGGTGCCAAAAATATCCATCCTTGCAATCTCAGGAATGTGAAATCTTCAAACCATTCAAGTCCAAGGGAGGTTGGGTAACAATAAACGAGTGATATTTTTAATTGACTTAAGTAGTAAGCACAATTCTTAAATTCATGTATTGCTAACAAAGTGGGTCTTATTCCCAATTCTGAAGGCAAATTTGAAGTAGCTATGGCTAATGGAGAAAATTAACTAGTTCCGGACGTTGCAAGGGAGTTCACATGGTTTTGCAAGGTATCCCAATTGTGGCGGACTTCTATTTAGTGCCATTAGAGGGATATGGTTTGGCATTGGGAGCATAGTGGCTAAGTACATTGGGTCCCATTATCTGGGATTTCTCTAAATTACAGATGTCTTTCAATACGGATGGAAGTATGGTGGAATTACAATGTCTAAAATCAGCAGAAAACAAAGTGGCTGGCTTTGCTAAGATTAATAGAGTTAAAAAAAAAATGAATGGCGACCATTTGCTTCACATTAATGCCCCTTACATGTGATGTTACAAACATTAAATCCAACAACTATTACATGTTTACGAGGACATATTTCAATAACTATTACATGCTTACGAGGACACTCTTGCGCCTACCAGTCCTGCATTACTAAGAGAAGTCCCATCTATATTTAACTTTGTTCATAGTCATTCTTCACTCTATATTGTTGTTGTTGTTGTTTTCCTTTGGGTTAAAGAAATATCATTGAAGCATAAATACAAAAGACTATAGCTTTCAAAGCAATGCCAAAGTACTGCAATAAATTTTTGGCTTGTTCATGTCATAGTGAGGTTCTTATTTTGCTGATTATGATGGCTACATCAAATCTTTTGTGAGACCATATAAAGGATGAACTGAAGAAGACAGGTCTTTAAACCCCACCATCTGACAAGTTAGCAAAACATTATACTCCTTATGAACAGCAATATGTGAAGAAATTAGGAAGTTGTCTTTGTCACCTTTATGTGTAGGTGTGCATTTTTCGTAATGATTTTTAACAAATACTTTGTATTTGGGCAATATTGAATGAATGTGGTATTGAATTGGTATCACATCATTGTCTTAGTCAGTAAGTCATCTATGATTTCTTTTCAAGTGGAATCTATCCATGCTAACAAATCCAAGAGAAGGAAAGAAGAAAAAGAGGGAAGAAATAAGAGACCCACCTCAAGCAAAACCTGGCTTTTGAACTCATCGTCAACTATCAAGTAATTAGAATTGAAAAGAAACTAAGAACTACTTGTTGTGACTATGGCAAAGGTGTTTGAAGAAAGCCCTACTCAAGAAATCTAGATGACCTGCCTTAAACTACTACTGTATAGGTCCAACAAGGAAAGGATAAATAGCCATTACTAGCTAGGGAATTGGAGACTAGCACTTTCCTTGTAGTCAAACTGAAGAATACACATTTGAGAATGCAACAACTAAACAGGTTTCATCTCCATATCCACCACTAAGTAACCTGGAGCTGCACTTGGATTGGAAACAAAGATTTCAATGGAAAACATTGAAGAATTTTAACTTTTGGCTAGCAAAGTAATTGCATTTCTTCTACTTTTTTTGGCATTCTCCGACAAATCCCGTGCTTCTCCTTCCTTCCAATTCTGTCTTTTCTTTTCTTTTCTTTTCTTTAAACCCCACCTCGCAAAATAATTGTTGCCTTTCTTCTCCTTTATTTGCATTCTCTTTACAAATATCTTTCTTTTGCTTCCTTCCAAATTATTTTTCTTTCTTCACCAAAAAAAGGGGGGGGGGGGACCTAGTGAAGATAAGAGACATGCTTTCTAGGGGTGCAAGTTTGGCCCTGGCCCGACCCGCCCGAGCCCAAAAGGCTAGGCCAAAGATTCGGCCCAGAGGGGGGTTAGGGCCAAAATATTCCGTCCCCCGAACCAGGGGCCAAGGCGGGCTTGGGATTACTCCCCCGCCCCCCATCCCACCGCCCGGCCCTGATTTTTGGCCCTGATCTTGGCCCTAACCCAGGCCCTGATCTTGGCCCTGATCCTCGCCCTGATTTGAGTCTAAAGACTCTGGACCCTCCACCCACATGGAGAGGAATTAATTGTAATACGTATAGGTGGATACTTGACACGTGTCAAATTTTAGAAACATGATCATGTTTTGTAGAAAATTAATAAAAATAAATTATAACCTCATTACCAATGTAATAAGCATCTATTTGATTTTGGCCCTGATCCTGACCCTAATTTTGGCTCTAATCTTAATATTAATTTGACGATGATAATGTACTACAGTACTAGATTTTTACCCTGATCTTCATACTAACATTGATATGAGTCTTGATTTTGACATTTAGTCACTTTGATCATATTAGACTATAAATTCACTTTTTATATTATTTTTAAGTTAATTTTTATTTTTCCAACAAAGTCATTTTTAGTTCAATAAATTATGGATTTTGATTTTAGACTAAGGCGAGATAATATATTATAAATAATAAAAACTATTACATAAAGAATTAATATCTAACAAATCTATACCCCCAACTTCTCATCATGAATATCTAACAAATGTACTGTGATATTTCAAAAAAAAATTTATTAAAAACATATAGCTATGTTTGTAACTAAAACATCATTTTCTTTAACTATGAAAAAATTACATATATTTTTTTTTTGAATACTAAATTATCGTCGATTTACTTGTTAACAAGGTTTTGAATATGATTTTTTTTGTATTGAATAAAGATATCAATTTATTGAGCAGTTGTGAATGAAAACATACCTACCTACGGCTTAAGTTCTTGACTTTGAAGATAAAATTTTCATTTATCAGATTCTTTTTGAATTATGAATCTCTGATGTTTCTAAGTTTACAAAAAGAGTTTGTGTGACATTCTCTATAATTGACTTGACTTTCAAATATGCCTAAATTTAATTACAAATCTTCTCTCTACTTATTCTATTTCAGGAATAATTTTAACTCTTTGCTGCTGGAGAAAAGCCAAAGGAAAAGAAGAAAAAGAGAGAGAGAGAGAGAGAGAGAGAGAGAGAGAGAGAGAGAAATTGGAAATTTGGAATGAAGTTTGATCATTGTCTTAGAACTTAGAAATTAATTGAGAATTGAGATAAATCTTTTTCTTTTTCTCTTCGAGCTTACATATATTAACCATAATTTTCATCGAATAGCAAATTAAAAAACCCTAAAAATTTGGATTTCTCTATTTATCTAAAATCTAAATGGGTATAAATAGTTAAATACATATTGAATATAAGTTTTGGATTATTTGTTGACATATTTACTATTTTATTTTTCAGAACTGAGTTTGGAATTTAAGTATTTAATTACTTTAATATGTATTTTAATTACTACCTGTCTTACATTTGATATTTATGACCAAAGATATGGCCAATTAAAGCTAGGGACAAGGCCAATCAGGGCCAAGGGACAGGGCCAATCAGTGCCAACCCATCCCGACCCGGCCCAATTAGGGCCAATTAGGGCGGGAATGGGCATGGTTTGGCCCTGTAGGGCTTAGGGCCGGTGGACAATAATCATTGGCCCGAACTAGGGGCCGAGGCGGGAATGGGCTCAAATTATACCATATAGGGTTGGGCTTGGGATTGCAAAAGCCCGGGCCCGCCCGACCCAGTTGCAGCCCTAATGCTTTCCCAGCATCTCCAAGATTTCCCTAACAACTAGTTAAATTCAAAGTTTCTATCAAAATAATAATAATAATAATAATAATAATAATAATAATAATTAATAAATAAATAAATAACTTTTAAATGTAGAGTAACTTTGAATAATTTTTTTAGCAAGTTTTTTTCTTTTTGCGCATGTGTTCTATAAACCACTGATCCTTGATTATCCGAACATAAAAGTGAGGTTCACCAAAATAAAATTTGTTCAAACTATTAGCTTCCTTTAGAAATCACAAAGAACAAAGCCTTCTCAAGCACACACTATTCACTTCACACGCGGTTAATTAAGTACCTAATCAATGCGCCAAAAGCTCTAAAGCTGATGAAATAAATTTGAGTCAAGCTTGTTAACCTATTACATACTATACTAATCCAATCTAACACAAATATACTAAAATGGACCCCATTAAACACATAACACATATAAATTTATGTGCACTAAAAAAGCAAATATTGATATTCGTTATCAAGCAAAGAAAGCAACTTGCTTGAGAAGTACATAAAGTTTGTGAGTGTGACAGGTCTTTATCCTTAGATCTTTAAGCTCATAGATTCATCACGCACTCTTTGAATGTTGAAAGGCCCTAAAGCTGTCTTAGAACATGGGGGTAGCGTCTTGTCTTGGAGCATTACTAGCTAAAATAGCTGTTGGTGGAAAGCTCACAGCTTTAGGTTGGTGGGGAATAGTCGGGCCAAAGGCCTGCATACCCTTGTTTACCCAAAAAAAAGTAATAAGTGAAAATGATATGATAGAGATGGTTTATTAGATGTGGTGGCTAAAACTAATGGACCAACAACAATGTATTCAAATATGATTTCCACATAATCCATTGTCACATGTAATCTTTTATCTATGATATGGGATGAGGAAATTATGCGATTTCGGACCAGTAAGAAAGAGTTTCGACAATATCACGCTATCGCATAATTCTTGTGAATTAAGAGGTTTTCTCCAAGTTATTATGAAGTCCCGATCATCTCCTCGTCGGGGGAGCACTCTGTGCTCCTGACGGCTTTACAACCACAAAATACTGTGGGGCCCATAGGGTTAGGTGATGAAATTTTTTTTTCAAAATATGTTATTATTTTTTGCTTGTGAGTCCCACTGTATTTTGTGGTTGTAAAGCCGTCAGAAAAACACATTGTGCGCTCCCGACGGGAAGACATTCCGGACTCGTTATTATGACGATGAATATCAAAGCTTATTGGAATATAATGGTTGTAATTGCAACACTCACGCCATATGGTTAACATATTAAGGAGGAAGATCAAATTAAAACCAAACAGAATTTTATTTGTCTATTCTTATTCTTATTCTGTGATTATAGTAGCATGTACTGTTATGATGCATTTATGCATGTGTACTCAAATTAGGAAACAGCTAATTGCTTTGTACTGAGAAGCAGTAGGGAGTTTCTTTCACTTTTTCTGGTTAAGAGAGGGTGTAACTATCATCATCCAACTACGAGGTAATCTAACTATTATTTGCCAACCATGAGAAGACGTAATTGTCATTTACCCAATTATTAATTGGGTTCTTCTTGAAACAGTTTAGTTTGATGCTGTGGAACAAAAGAAATGGAATTTTTTTTCTTTTTTTCTTCTATCTTTCTTTCTTTCCTTTCTTCTTCTTCTTCTTCTATCTTTCTTTCTTTCCTTTCTTCTTCTTCTTCCTTTTTGTGTTTTTTTTTTTTTTGAGGGGATTCTTCAACATAATAGGACATCAAAGATTAGGCTAAAAGAGTCATCTTGGAAAGCCCAAGGTTGCCCATGGAAAAGCATAAACAAAAGGTAATAATAGTGGGCACCTGAAAAGGAACCCGCCCAAGCCCATTTTTACTATAAAAGTTACTCCAACTTTGTTCAACTTCTGGCCCAGGTCAAATAAGCCCCTTTGATATATATATATATATATATATATATATATATATATATATATATATATATATATATATATATATATATATATATATATAAGGATATTTGTAGGGAAAAATTTCTAGATTTACTAATTTTGAAAAATATTTACATCATAAGATGCTTTTAAAAATGTTTTACTCTAATAAATTTTATTTTTGAAAAGAATTATCAAATCCATAATTTAGCGTTAATTTTTTCTGCCAAATAATATTTTACTCTAAATTATCCAATCCAAGTTATTCTTCTAATTCCTCAAACTTAGTTATCAATTCTCACGTGTAAAATTAATTTCAAAAGGTTAAACTACTATTTTGCATGCATCTTTTTAAAATTTTTGTTTCTTCAAATAAATCCTAGAAAAAGCTTTACACCTCTTTGTAATTATCCGCCACACAAAATAAGATGAATAATAAAAAAGTCTCTTTGAGAATTTCCCATCACACCAAACAAGATGCATAAGAGGAGTCATGGGAAAGAAGTCTTCAACGCAAAAACTTATGTGCCTAATTTACTCTAAATTATATAGGAGTAAATCACTAGGAAAATAAAAAGAGAACTTTTATTGTGAACACTAGTAACAAAAATTTAAAAATAAGTTACTTTAAAAATATAAGAGACTTTATTAGAAAGATAATTTTGGTAATTTAGAATAAAGGATTGATTTAGTAGAATTAGCATTAAATCAAAGATTCGGTAATTCTTTTCAAAAATAAAATCTATTAGAACAAAATCAGTACCTTTGAAATTGTCGCATTGTATAATTTTAATCTTTTTCAATAAAAGTACATTGATGACAACATTAGTCAAGGGTTTCATTTTCACATTAATAATGAACTCAAGAAGTGGAATTAGACAAAACCATCATTAACACTACTCATAAAGCCCCTCTATCAAGGAAAGAGTTACACTGATAACTCCCCACTAGCATGGGCGGAGCTACACTGGGGCCAGGGGAGCATACGCGCACCCCCAAAGCAAAAAAAAATTGAAATTTCACCCATTCCCTTCATGAAATTTTGAAAATTTCCGCCTGACCCTCTTTCCATGTGTAAGATAGGAGAAAATTAATTGTGTTGTGTCAAGTATTGGTATTTGGCCCCCTTGGTGTTAAATCCTGGCTCCACCCTTGCCCCTTGGAAGAAATGAAAAACTATATACATTGAAGATGATGGCAAAATATCTGAAGTGTTTGATTGATCTCGAGGGTATAGAAGTGGCCCTGATTTGTAAGTCATTGCATTAGATTTGCACTATAGAGTTCCATTTGTATGTACAAAAGATCTTCAGGTCATTGCTTCCTTGTCGTTGGCCTTGATACAAGGGCATTTCACATCATCATGATTCGATAAAATGTCTAACACACTAGCCATTTCAAGTGATACCACTTATTTTAGGGGAAAAGACTATCTTTCACGTTCAAGCTGCATCTTTGATTTTATTTTTATTTTTATTTTATTTATTATTTATTTTTTTTTGCCAACCCCGGTTTCCATGACTAATCCGGTGTTCAACCCGGGTTGCACACCTGGCTATATCCTCAACTACCCTAATAGTTAAAACCTTGAACTACCCTAACTACCTCGAAATAAACTATATTGGATATATGATGAACCAAAGAAAACCCTGATATTATAGCCCACATGATAAACCTTTATTATACCCTTGACATTTCTTTCCAATTCTGGTTCTATTTTTTTTTTGACCAAAAGGTTCTAATTTTTTATTGGATCTTAGAGATATGGCTTTTACAATAGTTACCTTGCAAAATCTCTTTGTATTTTCCTTTTCATTTCTATTACCTTCGTAACCCTAGTGTTGCATTGTTCTACACTCCAACCTAATGTCTCGAAGCAACCTAAAGAGAACCAAAGATTCCACTATTCCTGATGTCAATATCAATCCATAAACCATGCAATATGATTCAATATGGATAACGAACAAAAAATTTCAAAAACCAAATGAATCCCACTCACCTATAGTGATAGTCCATGTCTGTTAGGAATCAAGTGCTCAATATGACCTCACGGTCGTTGGTCTCTATGCCTAATAATATATTATCAATAAATCAAAGGTACCATTAGGTTCTATACCTATAGTGATAGTCCATGTCTGTTAGGAATCAAGTGCTCAATATGACCTCACGGTCGTTGGTCTCTATGCCTAATAATATATTATCAATAAATCAAAGGTACCATTAGGTTCTATATGTCACATCCACCCTGCCGGTACCCCATTTGGAATACCCGGGATGTGATCCACAGTCCAAGGATCAATGATCTGAGGTCCATGCCTCCCACATACACGGTAACACAATCATGAATAGTAATAATCAATGGTAAAAACAGTTAATACTAAGTATCATGAATAAGATAAGATTAACTAAATCAGAGTGCGGAATATAGATAATAATAGAGTGTGATCAAACTCATAAAGGGTGAGAAGGTGTGGTAGCCACCATCTCAGAGCAGCGGAAAAGAAGTAAAACAAATTAGTTACATATCCAAGTGTCACCAGAATAATCCAAAAACAAGTTAATTACAAGATCCAAAGTTCCACAAATACACTAGAGGAATGGGGCACTATGCTAGGGTTTATTCTATACTAATGGTAGTCTCCTCAACAGTATGAATGAAATAAACCCAACGCTGCCGCTCCCGCACAACTATGGGGCTAACCCTGGTGCGGATAGTAATCCTCCTCGGCTCCAATATACGGATCCTCACCAACGCCACTACCCGGAGGGTAGTATGTGGAATCATAGTCCGCCTCATAGGAGGTGCCATTGTAATCTTCGGTACCTGGAATGTTGTAAAACCCAGCCCTAACCTTGACCCGGAAACCTTGTTATTTGTAGGTCCAGTGACCCGAAATAAAGTAAGAAGTCAGCTTTGGGCCATCCAAGTGGAGGACTTGGTGTCTGGCTTTGAATCCATGAGAGTTGATGATGAAGTTCTATTTATGGAAACTGAATCTTGATGAAGATCGGATTGGTTGATGGACTTGGAGTGCTCTCTATCATGGTTTGAAGGCATTTCTACCTATAAGGCAAGTCATTTGTTATGTGTGCAAAACCCCTTTAGGATTGGATTTGATCTGGGTCTTCAATTCCCTGTTTTGGAATTGCTGTCAGCATTGGTCGACTGATTGGTCGACTGGACCAGTCGACCAATCCACTCGACCAATGAGTGCTGTCTTTGGCAATTAGGTCTTGCTTGCTCTATTTAGGTCCAATCTCGAGTCTACTTCGTATTTGCTGCCTCCAAACTCTTTGGAACGAACAAAAGACCTCTGCAAGTCATCTCCTTTGCATCCTTGGTGATTTTCTTGATGGATCTTCGACGAAACTCTTCCTTTTGCATCAAAAGGTATGTCTACACTCTCTTCTTCTCCTCCATCTCTGATTTTCTTTCCTTTTTGAGTTGAGACAGTAGAGGAGATGCTGCATTCTCTGTTGCAAACATCTCTGGACTTGTCTCTCATGATCATCCTAAGGATTAATGGCTAGAACAATGATCTTAACCATGATCATTGCAAGCTTTTGAAGGAATCATGATCAAACCATGATCTAGTCTTGGTTTAACTTCTGATTTGAATTCTGATCTCCTTGGATCTTCTATATTGATCATGTTAGTAGTCAATTGCTGTGTTTTCTTTTCATGATCCATGATCTATCAATCTCTAGTTGTTCTCTTCTACCATACTATGTGTTCTTCATGAATCATGATAGTTACATATATGGTAGGTTTTGTTTCCTTATTTAGATTTATGCTTTTAAGCCTATTTCCTTGAAGATCTAAGTATGCTTTTCATGATACCTTTACCTGAAGCAATGATCCATCCTCCTACTGTTCTTGTCTTTGATTTCTACCTTGAATTCTTCAAGATCCATGGTTGATCTAATTATGGTAACTTTTTGTTTCCTAATTTGGATCTTGATGGCTTGATTGGATTAGTGTTTTGAGGTCCCCTATATGTTAGGATACTACTGATGTAGTTTACCCCTTGATTAGTACCCTTTTGAACCACCAAATTCGGATTTCATATTTTAAAACTCTGTTTTTTTTAGGCTACTGTCTGCATTGGTCGACTGATTGGTCGACTGGACCAGTCGACCAATCCACTCGACCAATGAGTACAGCAACTCCAGAATTGGTCTGTGTTGGATGTTTTGGTATCTTTTCTGTTAGGGATCTTTCCTAATATGTTGTATGCACTTGTTTAGGACCTTCTTCTCAAGTTTGCCAAGATCTTACTTGATTTCTTAGGATTCCTTTGCGAGTTATAAAAGGTAAGGATGGTTATTTCCTTAATTGCATAGATAGCATGAATCTAGTTTCTATATTTGAATATCATTGATATGTTTCCTTAATTAGATTCTTACAATGATATACTACTGTTGCATAACTTTGATTACAGTAGCATTACTTATTCATATTGAATTGACTCATGTATGATTTACTTACCAATTATATACAAAGTGATTGCAATTATTGATTTCTTTCCATATATGAAGTTACCATATATGTGATGGTATGAATTGATATGCATGTGTATGCTTAAGTATGGTTTGGAAAGGAGAGGTGTCCTTTTGACACTTCTGTCCTTGGACTACAACGGGAATATTATGGGATGTTTCCGGAGATGCCCTATGGACACCTTCCTAAATTGTTGGATGACATATTTAGGATTGTCTAGTAGTGTTTGGCTAGGATGTCCTGTTATGTCAGACCCTAATCGGAGGGGTATTGAGACCGAATGACCCGTGGTAGCAATGGGGATTCATGGGCGCTCAAGACCGGTAACCAACCCGTGAGAGGACAGGAATCACATTGTGGGGGCCATTTATTGGTAGGGTTGCATATGGTTAGACTTGGGCTCACGGGCGCTCAAGACCGGTAACCAACCCGTGAGAGGACGTGAGAGCTTCCCGTTTACCATATGTGGATGGTCAATAGGGTTGATGAGTCCGTAGTCAGGGACTATGAGGACTCTAGTGTGAAGGATACTGGAAAGGATCGTCAGGGACGAGGAATGGACGTATCTGGATCTGACTTGATGTAACTAAGTAGAAGACTTGCATTTGGCTAGGTTTTACCCTGACATGCGCCGGTACTTAGACCAATGGTGATGTGAGAGAGTGGTGACTTAACCCCCAGCCATGGAATGTCCCGAGGGATGCCGGACCCATTACCAACTGATGATGAGTGATTGAGACCTTCCTAAAGAAATACGGTGCTATGACTTAAAGCATGTCTGCCAATAGAGACCAGCATACATAGAGTTAGATTCATTCATTCATTGCTTGTCTCATGTCATATTGCATTTATGTTTGTTCTGAAATCCTGCCTATTATGTTATTATGGATTTAACTACCTTACTGAGTTTCTTTGAAACTCATTCCTTTATTGTACAATGTTTGTTAGACTATTCTGCAGGTACTGAATATTATGACGGTCCTTATGAAGAAGCGCAAGGCGAAGAGGCATATCTCCAGGAAGGTGATTGCGGTTACAACAATTACACTGAAGATCCCGCGAGTGGTTATGCTTCGTACGATGCTTAGGCCGACCATTGAGTGGAAGCGTCCTTGTGCTGTTTATGAGATTTACACTTATAGGGATGTTGTCTATAAAGTGGAGAACAATTTAGTTACCCATTGTACTTGCTACTGGGATTAGATTTTTGTCTAGTTTATTCTCTTTTAGAGCTACTTTTCCGCTGGTTGTAGAGTGGGATTTTGCCTCACTTTACATATCTGTTTTTGACACTCTGATTATATCTAGTACTCTGATTTATATATGATTCATTCTTTCCTTATTGGATCTATGGTTTATCTTCCGCACTTTTATTATGATTGTTCATGATTATGTTATTGTTTATGTGGGAGGTTGATTGCTCGATACCTGATCTTCGGGCTGTGGATCACACTCTCGGGTATGCCAGATAGGGTATCGGCTGGGAGGATGTGACAAATGTAATCTAAAACATTTGCACAAAAACGAATGAGTTCGAAGAACTCAGCAAGGAAGTTATTCCATAATTAGAAATCATACACATTCAGAACATATAATAATGCAATGCGATATGGAACATATGATGCAGATATGAGCCTAACTCTATGAATGCTAGTATCTAGGGTAGACATGCTTTAAGTCATAACACCGTACTTCTCTGGGTCGTCAGTCACTCTCCCATTTCCATATCTTGGGAATGCCCGAAGAAGATCTGTAAAGTCATCAAAAAGCCGTGGTAAGGGGATCAGTCACCACTCTCTCACATCACCATTTGGTCAAGTACTGGCGTATGTCGTAGTAAAGCCTAGCCCAATGCAAGTCATCTACTCAGTCGGTCAAGTCAGATTCAGATACGTCCATTCCTCGCCCCCGGCGATCCTTTCCGGTATCCTTCACACTAGAGTCAGCGAAATCCCAGTTTTCGGACTCATCAACCCTATTGGTCATCCACATATAGTAAACGGGAAGCTCTCACGTCCTCTCACGAATTGGTTACTGGTCTTGAGCGCCCGTGAGCCCAAGTCTATCCATATGCAACTCTACCAATAAATGGCCCCTTTCAAGTATCCGTAGCATGGTTTATGTCCCCTACCGGATTGGCTACCGGCCTAGAGCGCCCATCCAACCATACACTACCACGGGTTGTTCGGTCTCAATGCCCTTCCGATTCGGGTCTGACACGACAAGGATGAACCTAGCCACACAACTAGACAATCCTATGTATGTCATCCAATAACTCGGGAGAGTGTCGATAGGCACCATCGGAGAACATCCCATACTATTCCCTCCGATGCCCAAGGACAGAAGTGTCAGTAGGACACCCCACAAAATCCCAAGTCATACGTAAGCAATCACACATCCAATCTCATCATTTCTCATGCATCCAATGCATATTCATAATAGTAATCAAATCATGATATTGAAACGAATCATTATAAACATAAGCAAATCAAAATGATAAAGTAACACAACAAGAGTATAAAGATTTAAATGCTACTGTTCTAACACAGATGTAACAGTCTCATAATGATTGAAAGGAAATTAAGGGATTTCATTCTTTAAATAAATCACAGTTCAATATTTGATGACTTATATGTTTATGGATATAACCATCCTTACCTTGGGTGAATTGATGATGAATTGAGAATACCAAGAATAGTCCAATAGATTTGTTAAGGCCCTAAACCAACATCAATAATAAGTCAGAAAAGAAATCGGGAAGATCGGATGTCATTTGGGTCAAAACTGACCAATGTTGCTGTCAGTAACAACTTTGGTCGATGGTCTTGGTCGATGGTATCGACCAAAAGGATCGACCAAAATTGTCTTCGGGACAGAATAGTGGATTTTGGGGATTTTGGTCCGAAATGAGTCTTCCGGTGTTCGGATCAATCTGAAACTTGGAGGCATACTTAACAACAGTAGTAGGACACTATAAATCAAGGAATTAACCCAATCCAATGGTCTAATTAAAAAGCCTCAATTTGAGCTATCAAGTTCAAGTGATAAACATCATGGCATGAGTTGAAATTGATTGCATTGATGAGGAATAGCATGCAATAGTTAGAGGAACTAATAGAAATTCGATTGGAATCATATGGCAATGTTAAACATAAACATAATACACTTTATAGCTCAGTTTGATATCAAATGGCATGATGTTAATAGGTAAATCATGGAATACATATGCTAGGCATGAGATAGAAGCATAACATCAATGAATAGCTAAGGAAATCATGGATTGAACATGAGTAGGCACTTGGAGTGGTTGTTGCAAGGTTGCAGCACCATTCCAAATGTCTCCTCAGCAAGGTGACAATAGAAAAGAGTAGAAAATGGTAGGGTAGAGAGTGGAATGAGGAGTCATACCTTAGTGTGGAAGATGAAGACAAGAATCAATGATAAACTAAGTGTCTTTGACGAGGTACTCTTCACACTAACCAAGGAGCTGCTTTGGGAAGCTCTCCCCACGTTCTCAGGTGAGAAAATGATTGCAAAAGGGCTCAAGGCTCGAGGTTATATTAAATAGAAAAGGAATATTCCATGGAATCATTAACTAGGCAAACTGGGATATTTTTGTCGATGGTATCGACCAAAAGGATCGACCAAAATATTTCCAGCAGAAAACTCAGGTTTAGAACAACAACTTCAAGTAGGGATTTGAAAGGCTATACAAGGTCAAATTGAGTGAGATTTTCTTCCACAATTCAATCAAGAAGTCTAGTTTTGGGGAATACCTTCGGATTGTGCACAGGAGGTCATTTGGTACATCAACCATATTAATCTTCTCCGATGCGCAGACTTTCCTTAAACACTGACACTGCATTTAAGCAAGGGGTATCATTGTCAATGTCCATGGGCTCGGTCTCCGAATCATGATCATCAATCAGAGAGGTCCATAAATCTCTTCTTCCACCGCTTCGGGTCTTCGGACCTGAATACAACAGTGGATCCGGGTCAGGGTCAAGGTTAGAATAGGGGTGGATATTACATTCTCCCCCCCTTAAAAGAATTTCGTCCTCGAAATTGAAAGCGTACCTGTGCTTCCAAAAAGATGAGGAAACTTCTCCTTCATGTCTTCTTCTTTCTCCCATGAAGCTTCTTCAGGGGTATGGTTTTTCCATCGAATCTTCACCAGAGGGATGGTGCGATTCCGCAACTGCTTGTCCTTTCTATCTAGGATCTCGGCTGGTCCTTCATCGTAAGAAAGATCATCACTAAGTCCTTCGGGTGCTTGCTGTAGTATGTGCTCCGGGTTTTCTAGGTATTTCCGAAGCATTGAATATGGAACACATTGTGAACTTCAGCAAGTGACGGAGGCAAGGGCAAGCGGTATGCTACAGGTCCAACCCTTTCCAAAATCTCAAAAGGTCCAATGAAGCGAGGACTAAGCTTTCCTTTCACATTGAATCTCGTCACCCCTTTCATAGGTGATACTTTAAGGAAAACTTTCTCTCCAATTGGAAATTCTAAGTCGGTTCTTCTCTTATCGGCATACAAGTTCTGTCTAGATTGAGCAAACTTGATCCTTTCCCGAATCATGTCAACCACACAAGACCTAAGCATGTCTTCAAGAATATGAATTGTCCGCTCAGATTGTCCATCAGACTGTGGGTGATGAGCTGTACTCAGATTCAATTGGGTTCCCAAGGCTTTCTGCACTCCATTCCAAAACCTTGAGGTGAACCTAGGATTACGGTCCGAAACGATACTCACTGGCACTCCGTGTAGACGAACTACATTGTCCACATAAAGTCTAGCGAGCTTATCCAAAGAGTAGGTGATCTTCATAGGAATGAAATGGGCTGATTTGGTCAACCTATCAACAATCACCCACACAGTGTCATCTCCCTTACTCGTCCGCGGCAAGCTAGTCACAAAGTCCATTGAGATATCTTCCCACTTCCAACTAGGAATAGGAAGGGGCTGAAGTAATCCAGATGGGGGTTGGCGAACAGCTTTCACACGTTGGCAAGTTTCACACCTGGCAACAAAGTCTTCAACATCTGCTTTCAAACCATTCCACCAAAAATGTTCCCTTAAGTCCTTGTACATTTTGGTACTTGCAAGGTGTACTGTAAAGATGGACTGGTGTGCTTCTTTAAATATTTCTTTCTTGATTTCATCCACAGCGGGCACACAGAGTCTACCTCTAAACAATAAGGTACCATCCATAGATGTACTAAAAGCAGGGTCCATTTCTGAATTCGAGGCAATTTTATCAATCTTCTCTTTCAACTCTAGATCAGAACTTTGCAAGGCAAAAATTCTATCTCTAAGGGAGGATCTTGCAGTCATGGCATAGAGAATACAATCCGAACCCTTAGGGACCACTTCCAAACCAAATCTTTCCATCGAGGACAACAAAGGCCGACTCAAAGCATTTAAATCCAACTCTTTTCTTTGACTCTTTCTACTAAGAGCATCCGCCACTACATTTGCTTTACCCGGGTGGTACTGGATGTCACAATCATAGTCAGAGACCAACTCCAACCATCTTCTCTGTCTCATATTCAGCTCCTTTTTGGTGAAGAAGTATTTCAAACTTTTATGATCCGTAAAGATGGCGATCTTCTCACTGTATAGATAGTGTCTCCAAATTTTCAAAGCAAATACAACAGCTGCAAGCTCTAAGTCATGACTGGGGTAGTTTCCGCTCATAATCCTTTAGTTGTCGAGAGGCATAAGCCACTACCTTTCCGTGTTGCATCAACACGCAGCCCAAATCGATTTTAGAAGCATCAGTGTAGACCGTCAATCCACCGGAACTATCAGGTATAGTCAGAACCGGGGCGCTTGTCAATCTAACTTTCAGCTCTTTGAAGTTCTTCTCACAAGAATCGGTCCATACAAACTTCTCCTCTTTTCTAGTTAGCTTAGTCATAGGGGCAGCCAACCTAGAAAAGTTTTCAATGAATCTCCGGTAGTATCTTGCTAATCCAAGAAAACTTCTTATCTCAGTCACGGTCTTCGGTCTTTCCCAATCAGTAACATTTTGGACTTTCTCTGGGTCAACACGAATACCCTCGGCTGAAACAACATGACCAAGAAATACTACACTTGAGAGCCAGAAGTCACACTTGCTAAATTTAGCATAGAGTTTGCAACGTGCAGTTCAGGTGCTCCGCATGCTCTTCCTCATTCTTTGAGTAAATCAAGATGTCATCAATGAAAACGATTACAAATTTATCGAGTACATCGTGAAATACTCGGTTCATGAGGTCCATGAACACGGCAGGCGCATTAGTTAAGCCGAAAGGCAACACTTTAACTTCATAATGTCCATACCTTGTTCTGAATGCTGTCTTAAAGATGTCACTTGACTTCACCTTCAGCTGGTGATATCCCGATCTCAAATCAATCTTTGAAAAGACAATAGCACCCTTCAACTGATCAAAAAGGTCATCAATCCGAGGCAAAGGGTATCTGTTCTTGATTGTCAACTTGTTCAATTCCCGATAGTCAATGCACAGACGCATACTACCATCTTTCTTCTTTACAAACAAGACCGGAGCTCCCCAAGGAGACACACTTGGCTGCACGAAACCTCTCTCTAAAAGTTCATTTAATTGAGTTTGCAACTCTTCGAGTTCGGCAGGTGCCATTCTGTAAGGGGCCTTTGATACAGGAGCCGCTCCAGGAATTAAGCCTATAGAAAACTCAACTTCCCTATCAGGAGGCAAACCTGACAAGTCATCCGGGAAAACATCGGGGAATTCACTAACAACTCTGACTTCTTCAAGTCTCTTCTTCTCTCTCACCTTGCTTCCACACGAAGCATCTCCCAAAAAGGCATGGACTTGCATTAGAGTGGACAAGGTCTTCTTGCTAAATCTTCCCTTCTCTCCTTGAAATTCGAAAATTGAATTCTCTTCTACACGGAACTGAATCTTCTTTGAGGAGCATAAGATCACGGCATTGTAGAAGGTCAACCAGTCGATTCCAAAGATTACATCAAAATCTCACATGTCAAACAATACAAGGTTTGCCTTCAGATTCCTTCCACAAATCAAAACAAAACAATCTTCTAACACTTTATCTAGTTTAATAGCAGACCCAACAGGGGTACAAATAGATAAATGACTAGATAAACATCGAGGTGTCAAGTTAGTTCTGAAGGCAAAAGTAGATGATATAAATGAATGTGATGCACCCGTATCAAATAATACAAATGCGGGATGAGAAGCTACTAACAGAGTACCTGTTACAACATCGTGGCAGGGGTCTTGCTCGGTACTAGATATTCTAAACACTCTGCCAGAGGGAGGGGCAGAAGTAGCAGCAGGAGTACTCTTCACTACAGGAGCTAGAGGTTGCATAGACTTCTTGGGGCAGGAACGAGCATAATGGCCTGCTTGCTTGCAGAGGAAGCAAGTAGTATCTTTCGATCCAATAGGAGCTGCAGCAGGGGGAGGTCTCTGATAAGCTGGTCTAGGATTCACCATCCCAGGCCTAGGAGGATAAGTAGCTCCCTGAGGTCTAGCTCCACTGGACTGACCATAATAGCTCACAGGAAGGGAATTAGGATTCTGACCAAAATTTCTCGGCTGAAAGGCGGGTGCAGGATAAGGAGTAGGTCTAGCAAAACGTCGATTAGTGCGGTCCACAAATCCAGAAGGTCTAGGTTGCCAGGGTTTCTGAACTCGAGCATTTTCCTTTTCATTTTCTTCAAGCTTCTTCGAGTTTTGAACCACCTGAGCATATCCTTCAAGAGGCAAGACAGTGAGGAATGCCTTAATAGAAGGTCGCAAACCCTTGAAAAACTTTTTCGCCTTGGCTTCTTCAGACTTAATAGACTCGGGGGCGAAGAAGAAAAGTTCTTCAAATTTCTGCTGATACTCAAGCACAGACAAAGTACCTTGTACTAAGGCCATGAACTCGGCCTCCTTTGCGTCCTTTATAGCTTCCAGAAAGTAGTTCTTGCAAAAAGCTTCCTTAAACTTCTCCCAGGTAACAACACCACCATTCAACGTCTCAAGGATAGGCCTAGTGGAAGCCCACCATGCATCAGCTTCTTGCTGAAGCTTCTGCTCAGCAAGGGTGTCCTTGGTCACACCAATAAAAAAAGGTACTTGTAACTTTAGGAAACCTTCCATCAAACGGGTGTGGGGTGTCCCGGTGAATCTTTCCATAAGAGGGGCTGCGGCTCCAGAAGTTCAAACTCCGCCACGGTTCTCATTGCGAAGGGTAGCAAAACCAGTAATCATTTGATTAAATTGGGCAGCCTGTTGTTGCATCATGTTGGTCATGACGCTGGCGATATCTCTAAAGCTTCCGATATCGGGGGCACCAGTAATGCCATTCGTGGTGTGGCTATCGTCCTGTGTCTGCTGATCAGAGCTCCCAGCAAGGGTTTCTTCGTTTCCGTTGCTTCCGGATCCGATGAAACGATTTCTAAGTAAGATCATTCTGCAAGGATCAAAGATAAGGATACCAAAATTTCAAATTTGACAAAGACAACTTGGCCAACGAATAGGATAACCAAATCATGGTTAGAATTATCAATATAACAGTCAAATAAATCAGCATTGATCAAAATCCAAAGGAAATGAGTCAAAGAATCAAAAATTCCCAAAATAACCCAATGCAGAAAAATGAAGAATTTTGGTCGATGCTTCTTGGTCGATGGTATCGACAGAAAGGATCGACCAAAATAAATTATGCGCGAAAATCAGATTTAAAGGGCCCACTTCTCATTTCATTTTCATTTCTCACTCCACCATTTCGAGTTTAGCTCTGGAGAAAGCGATTTTCTAGGGTTTTCAAAAGTGCTAGGACTTGATTCAAAGCTTCAATCATTCTTGATAATCTCACTTGATCATCTACACAAGTAAGTTCTCTTTCTTTTTCTCTTTTCTTGTAAACTTTATTCACCATTGTTGTGTTCTTCAATGAAACTGAATAATATTTGTAGCTAATGGTTAGAATCATGCATATAAATGATTAGAAACGTGTTTTCATAATTTTTCAAGTAAGATTAAGTTCCCAACACAATATTGCATCTATTTTGGTTACCAAAACACTATTCATTTCACAACAAACCCACTTTACAAAAACTTGTCTCATTTTCAACCCAAAAGGAATTTTGACATGAAACAAATTTCTACAACACTGATCTACTATGGGGAAAGTGTTCCCACTCTCCATTCGGTCAAATTCCAATTTTTCAAAAATCGCAAATGCAAGCCAAAAGATGGATTTTTCTCTCTTACTTGCTGAATTTTCACTTTGAATATGCCAAAAAGATGGATTTTCACCAAATAAAGTATTCTAGCATGCTTGTATAGGTCTTATGCATATGTTAGAATGATCAAATCCAAATTTCACCAAAATTGAATTTTCTGAAAATTTACGAAAATGCCCTTCATCTAACAATCACACACTAAGACTAATCCAAATGAGTTTCTTTCCTTGTTTCAACAGATCCACCATGCCTAGAGGAGGGAGACGAGTGGACAGGGGTAGAGGACTTGTTCCCCGGGCTGAGGTCATGTATTTCTCTTTTTCAGACTTGTAAAAATTTCCCTATGAAATCAATGAAGTTCAGTTATTTTGTCTATATTATTGTGTATTATTCATGAGTCAAATTATGTTTCAATATTTTGGTTTCTAGTCCAGGTTATCTATTATTCACTTCTAGGAGTACCTGAGTCACTTTCCGGATTTGTGACTCGGAATGTTCCGTCACTGTTTCTGTGGTGGGGTTTCCACTTGATCTTGCGCTTGGATACCAATCTGTCCCATCCACCCAGCCGGTACCCCATTCGGAATACCCGGGATGTGATCCACAGTCCAAGGATCAATGATCTGAGGTCCATGCCTCCCACATACACCGTAACACAATCATGAACAGTAATAATCAATGGTAAAAACAGTTAATACTAAGTATCGTGAATAAGATTAGATTAACTAAATCAGAGTGCGGAATATAGATAATAATAGAGTGTGATCAAAATCATAAAGGGTGAGAAGGTGTGGTAGCCACCCTCTCAGAGCAGCGGAAAAGAAGTAAATCAAGTTAGTTACATATCAAAGTGTCACCAGAATAATCCAAAAACAAGTTAATTACAAGATCCAAGGTTCCACAAATACACCAGGGGAATGGGGCACTATGCTAGGGTTTCTTCTATACTAATGGTAGTCTCCTCAACAGTACGGATAAAGTAAACCCAACGCTGCCGCTCCCGCACAACTGTGGGGCTAACCCTGGTGTGGATAGTAATCCTCCTCGGCTCCAATATACGGATCCTCACCGACGCCACTACCCGGAGGGTAGTATGTGGAATCATAGTCTGCCTCATAGGAGGTGCCATCGTAATCTTCGGTACCTGGAATGTAATCTAAAACATTTGCAAAAAAACGAATGAGTTCGAAGAACTCAGCAAGGAAGTTATCCCATAATTAGAAATCATACTCATTCAGAACATATAATAATGCAATGCAATATGGAACATATGATGCAGATATGAGCCTAACTCTATGAATGCTAGTCTCTAGGGTAGACATGCTTTAAGTCATAGCACCGTACTTCTCTGGGTCGTCAGTCACTCTCCCATTTCCATATCTTGGGAATGCCCGGGGAAGATCGGTAAAGTCATCAAAAAGCCGTGGTAAGGGGATCGGTCACCACTCTCTCACATCACATTTGGTCAAGTACTGGCGTATCTCGCAGTAAAGCCTAGCCCAATGCATGTCATCTACTCAGTCGGTCAAGTTAGATTCAGATACGTCCATTCCTCGCCCCCGGTGATCCTTTCCGGTATCCTTCACACTAGAGTCAGCGAAATCCCGAATTTCGGACTCATCAACCCTATTGGTCATCCACATATAGTAAACGGGAAGCTCTCACGTCCTCTCACGGATTGATTACCGGTCTTGAGTGCCCGTGAGCCCAAGTCTATCCATATGCAACTCTACCAATAAATGGCCCCTTTCAGGTATCCGTAGCATGGTTTATGTCCCCTACCGGATTGGCTACCGGCCTAGAGCGCCCATCCAACCATACACTACCACGGGTTGTTCGGTCTCAATGCCCTTCCGATTCGGGTCTGACACGACAAGGATGAACCTAGCCACACAACTAGACAATCCTATGTATGTCATCCAATAACTCGGGAGAGTGTCGATAGGCACCATCGGAGAACATCCCATACTATTCCCTCCGATGCCCAAGGACAGAAGTGTCAGTAGGACACCCCCCAAAATCCCAAGTCATACGTAAGCAATCACACATCCAATCTCATCATTTCTCATGCATCCAATGCATATTCATAATAGTAATCAAATCATGATATTGAAACGAATCATTATAAACATAAGCAAATCAAAATGATAAAGTAACACAACAAGAGTATAAAGATTTAAATGCTACTGTTCTAACACATATGTAACAGTCTCATAATGATTGAAAGGAAATTAAGGGATTTCATTCTTTAAATAAATCACAGTTCAATATTTGATGACTTATATGTTTATGGATATAACCATCCTTACCTTGGGTGAATTGATGATGAATTGAGAATACCAAGAATAGTCCAATAGAATTGTTATGGCCCTAAACAAACATCAATAATAAGTTAGAAAAGAAATCGGGAAGATCGGATGTCATTTGGGTCAAAACTGACCAAGGTTGCTGTCAGTAACAACTTTGGTCTATGGTCTTGGTCGATGGTATCGACCAAAAGGATCGACCAAAATTGTCCTCGGGACAGAATAGTGGATTTTGGTCCAAAATGAGTCTTCCGGTGTTCGGATCAATCTGAAACTTGGAGGCATACTTAACAACAGTAGTAGGACACTATAAATCAAGGAATTAACCCAATCCAATGGTCTAATTAGAAAGCCCCAATTTGAGCTATCAAGTTCAAGTGATAAACATCATGGCATGAGTTGGAATTGATGCATTGATGAGGAATAGCATGCAATAGTTAGAGGAACTAATAGAAATTCGATTGGAATCATATGGCAATGTTAAACATGAACACAATACACTCTATAGCTCAGTTTGATATCAAATGGCATGATGTTAATAGGTAAATCATGGAATACATATGCTAGGCATGAGATAGAAGCATAGCATCAATGAATAGCTAAGGAAATCATGGATTGAACATGAGTAGGCACTTGGAGTGGTTGTTGCAAGGTTGCAGCACCATTCCCAATGTCTCATCAGCAAGGTGACAATAGAAAAGAGTAGAAAATTGTAGGGTAGAGAGTGGAATGAGGAGTCATACCTTAGTGTGGAAGATGAAGACAAGAATCAATGATAAACTAAGTGTCTTTGATGAGGTACTCTTCACACTAACCAAGGAGCTGCTTTGGGAAGCTCTCGCCACGTTCTCAGGTGAGAAAATGATTGCAAAAGGGCTCAAAGCTCGAGGTTATATTAAATAGAAAAGGAATATTCCATGGAATCATTAACTTGTCGACTTGAGATATTTTGATCGATGGTCCTTGGTCGATGGTATCGACCAAAAGGATCGACCAAAATATATCCAGCAGAAAACTCAAGTTTAGAACAGCAACTTCAAGTAGGGATTTGAAAGGCTATACAAGGTCAAATTGAGTGAGGTTTTCTTCCACAATTCAATCAAGAAGTCTAGTTTCGGGGAATACCTTCGGATTGTGCACAGGAGGTCATTGGTACATCAACCATATTAATCTTCTCCGATGCGCAGATTTCCCTTAAACACTGGCAATGCATTTAAGCAAGGGGTATCATTGTCAATGTGCATGGGCTCGGTCTCCGAATCATGATTATCAATCAGAATGGTCCATAAATCTCTTCTTCCACCGCTTCGGGTCTTCGGACCTGAATACAACAGTGGATCCGGGTCAGGGTCAAGGTTAGAATAGGGCTGGATATTACACTATATATCAAAACCCTATGAATATAGAATCTAATCTCCATAGTTTGTGGCAGTAACCAATCTCACAATTTCAGTTCCCATCCGATTCTGCACATTGAAACCGTATGGTATAAATAGATCCCACATTCAGTTTAATCTAAATTAAATTTCAAGTAAAGTAGACTTCTAAATCTAACATACCTCAAAAGATTAGGGTCAGAGTCAACTATGATATTGGGTTTCAAATCTCCTAAACTATTGTGTCTAGATTTACTCCGACTTTGTACCTAGAAAAAAGACAACTCCAGAATCTATACATAAAGAATTTTAATATTTTTTTCAATATATTATAAAATATAGATTTACTTAC
Organism: Hakea prostrata; assembly: GCF_041222555.1. NCBI lineage: Eukaryota > Viridiplantae > Streptophyta > Magnoliopsida > Proteales > Proteaceae > Hakea > Hakea prostrata. The sequence continues at coordinate 249,417 of NW_028291135.1, forward strand.
AAACCCTTCCTTAAAACTTTAACAAAGCTCATTAGAAAACTTCATAAATGAATTTTACAGTATTTGGGTTCAGAATGCAATTTTAGTCTATTAGTGTAGATTCTAATATTGAACTATCCCATTAAACGAGTTCAGAAAAGTGTCCAATTTGGTAGAGTTGTTCATCTACGGGTTTTCTATTTACACTAAAGGTTTCAAGCATAAAATCAATGTGGATTAGGAGATATACCGATTTTTTGATAATTCGATACGATTAGTCCACAACCAACAAAAAGTCAAACCTAACTTATCAAAAGATACGGGGAGGTGCTTTTGTAAATTTCAAAGGTAATTAGAACAATGGAAAAACAATTATCCACACAAGTCTGTTCCTATGGGTACATGGGACCAATTAGGTTTACTCAACTGATAGAAAAATAAAATAAAATAAAACCCACAACAAGGTTTAAAATGTTAATCAAGGTCTCAAATAACGAAATAAGTAAATGACACAGATATACCAATAGGATGGAATTCCATCCTCTTCTTTTTCTTTTCTTTTTTTCTCTTTTTCAAATTTGTGCATGTGGGAGATCCTTTTTATAATTCTCCCCAAGGTACAAAAATTCGGCAGAATTCGTCGGTTCACCAAGGGGCGAAACCTAGTGAACTGGCAAATTTCACCAGTTTTTCGCCAATATTTTAGGCGTCAATTCGGTCAATAATATATTATGCCTGATATTATTGATTTAATTAATGAAATGGTGAACAAGTGGTCAAATCGATAATAAATGCTTGGGCTAAATAACTCATCACCTTTAATAATATCAGCCCTTTATTATTAATTTAATTGATGAAATGGTAAACACGTGAAGTCAAGTCATTCTAATAAATGCTTCGCCCACAGTAAACAACACATCACCCCTTTTACCTTAAGGATTGAAACGTTAACTTTACTATCTTCTTCTTCTTCTTCTTCTTCTTCTTTAAACTGCAACCTACAGGTCTCAAATGATTCCCACCCTCTCCGTTTTATTTTCTTTCTCACCTTCTCCTTTCTGCGAGGTTAGTCGGAGTCATTTTCCTTTTGTTCCTTCCTATCTCAAATCTATGAAGCATCCCTGACATCTCTGGCGAACAGAGAGTGATGCCACAGTAGCCTCAATGGTGTATCCAAACACGGATGTTGTGGCAAACATCTCCAGCGAACGTCAGAACGATTTTTGCTTGTTATTCACTAGTATTTCACCCTTCCACTAGAAAATCGGCGATATTCCAACGATATTTAGCATATGTCATTTTCGTCGATGTTTTTATTTTGCTACTTATCAAAACATCCAATATTAGGCAAATTTTTGCCGAAATTCGCCGAAAAGTAGAACCATGATTCCCCCCCCCTTCCGATACTATCTACGACTCTCCTTTTCCTTTTCATATTTCTAATGCGAATTGCCTCTCTTAACTGATGAGGTGGCAGGAATAATCTAGCAAGTTATTTAGGGTTGAAAAATTCATCCAATTCTTGTGGGTTGAATAAGTCCTAGAAGGGCATATTAGGGGAAATATCTCAAAGTTTAAGTAATTCCTATGTTATAGGGGGTAGATAGTAATTATTCAACAAATTGTAATGGATTAATTAGTGTAACTGGTGAATTCATCGACAAGCATAAGGAGTCCATAGTAGATGGGTCTCCTTATATGGGAGATATTAATGGTGTCATATCCACCCAGCCGGTACCCCATTTGGAATACCCAGGATGTGATCCACAGTCCAAGGATCAATGATCTGAGGTCCATGCCTCCCACATACACGGTAACACAATCATGAACAGTAATAATCAATGGTAAAAACAGCTAATACCAAGTATCATGAATAAGATAAGATTAACTAAATCAGAGTGCGGAATATAGATAATAATAGAGTGTGATCAAAATCATAAAGGGTGAGAAGGTGTGGTAACCACCCTCTCAGAGGAGCGAAAAAGAAGTAAATCAAGTTAGTTACATAGCCAAGTGTCACTAGAATAATTCAGAAACAAGTTAATTACAAGATCCAAGGTTCCACAAATACACCAGGGGAATGGGGCACTATGCTAGGGTTTCTTCTATACTAATGGTAGTCTCCTCAACAGTACAGATAAAGTAAACCCAACGCTGCCGCTCCCGCACAACTGTGGGGCTAACCCTGGTGTGGATAGTAATCCTCCTCGGCTCCAATATACGGATCCTCACCGACGCCACTACCCGGAGGGTAGTATGTGGAATCATAGTCCGCCTCATAGGAGGTGCCATCATAATCTTCGGTACCTGGAATGTAATCTAAAACATTTGCAAAAAAACGAATGAGTTCGAAGAACTCAGCAAGGAAGTTATCCCATAATTAGAAATCATACTCATTCAGAACATATAATAATGCAATGCAATATGGAACATATGATGCAGATATGAGCCTAACTCTATGAATGCTGGTCTCTAGGGTAGACATGCTTTAAGTCATAGCACCGTATTTCTCTGGGTCGTCAGTCACTCTCCCATTTCCATATCTTGGGAATGCCCGGGGAAGATCGGTAAAGTCATCAAAAAGCCGTGGTAAGGGGATCAGCCACCACTCTCTCACATCACCATTTGGTCAAGTACTGGCGCATGTCACAGTAAAGCCTAGCCCAATGCAAGTCATCTACTCAGTCGGTCAAGTCAGATTCAGATACGTCCATTCCTCGCCCTCGGCGATCCTTTCCGGTATCCTTCACACTAGAGTCAGCAAAATCCCGGATTTCGGACTCATCAACCCTATTGGTCATCCACATATAGTAAACGGGATGCTCTCACGTCCTCTCACGGATTGGTTACCGGTCTTGAGCGCCCGTGAGCCCAAGTCTATCCATATGCAACACTACCAATAAATGGCCCCTTTCAGGTATCCGTAGCATGGTTTATGTCCCCTACCGGATTGGCTACCGGCCTAGAGCGCCCATCCAACTATACACTACCACGGGTAGTTCGGTCTCAATGCCCTTCCGATTCGGGTTTGACACGACAAGGATGAACCTAGCCACACAACTAGACAATCCTATGTATGTCATCCAATAACTCGGGAGAGTGTCGATAGGCACCATCGGAGAACATCCCATACTATTCCCTCCGATGCCCAAGGACAGAAGTGTCAGTAGGACATCCCCCAAATCCCAAGTCATACGTAAGCAATCACACATCCAATCTCATCATTTCTCATGCATCCAATGCATATTCATAATAGTAATCAAATCATGATATTGAAACGAATCATTATAAACATAAGCAAATCAAAATGATAAAGTAACACAACAAGAGTATAAAGATTTAAATGCTACTGTTCTAACACATATGTAACAGTCTCATAATGATTGAAAGAAAATTTAGGGATTTCATTCTTTAAATAAAGCACAGTTCAATACTTGATGACTTATATGTTTATGGATATAACCATCCTTACCTTGGATGAATTGATGATGAATTGAGAATACCAAGAATAGTCCAATAGATTTGTTAAGGCCCTCAACAAACATCAATAATAAGTTAGAAAAGAAGTCGGGAAGATCGGATGTCATTTGGGTCAAAACTGACCAAGGTTACTGTCAGCAACAACTTTGGTCGGTGGTCTTGGTCGATATTATTGACCAAAAGGATCGACCAAAATTGTTCTCGGGACAGAATAGTGGATTTTGGGGATTTTTGTCCGAAATGAGTCTTCCGGTGTTCGGATCAATCTGAAACTTGGAGGCATACTTAACAACAGTAGTATGACACTATAAATCAAGGAATTAACCCAATCGAATGGTCTAATTAAAAAGCCCCAATTTGAGCTATCAAGTTCAAGTGATAAACATCATGGCATGAGTTGGAATTGATTGCATTAATGAGGAATAGCATGCAATAGTTAGAGGAACTAATAGAAATTCGATTGGAATCATATGGCAATGTTAAACATGAACATAATACACTCTATAGCTCAGTTTGATATCAAATGGCATGATGTTAACAGGTAAATCATGGAATACATATGCTAGGCATGAGATATAAGCATAGCATCAATGAATAGCTAAGGAAATCATGGATTGAACATGAGTAGGCACTTGGAGTGGTGGTTGCAAGGTTGCAACACCATTCCAAATGTCTCATCAGCGAGGTGACAATAGAAAAGAGTAGAAAATGGTAGGGTAGAGAGTGGAATGAGGAGTCATACCTTAGTTTGGAAGATGAAGACAAGAATCAATGATAAACTAAGTGTCTTTGATGAGATACCCTTCACACTAACCAAGGAGCTGCTTTGGGAGGCTCTCCCCACGTTCCCAGGTGAGAAAATGATTGCAAAAGGCTAAACGCTCGAGGTCATATTAAATAGAAAAGGAATATTCCATGGAATCATTAACTTGGCAGACTGGGATATTTTTGTCGATGGTCCTTGGTCGATGGTATCGACGAAAATGATCGACCAAAATATTTTCAGCAGAAAACTCAGGTTTAGAATAGCAACTTCAAGTAGGGATTTGAAAGGCTATACAAGGTCAAATTGAGTGAGGCTTTCTTCTACAATTCAATCAAGAAGTCTAGTTTCGGGGAATACCTTCGTATTGTGCACAGGAGGTCATTTGGTACATCAACCATATTAATCTTCTCCGACGCGCAGACTTTCCTTAAACACTGACAATGCATTTAAGCAAGGGGTATTATTGTCAATGTCCATGGGCTCGGTCTCCGAATCATGATCATCAATCAGAATGCTCCATAAATCTCTTCTTCCACCGCTTCGGGTCTTCGGACCTGGATACAACAGTGGATCCGGGTCAGGGTCAAGGTTAGAATAGGGCTGGATATTACATTCTCCCCCCCTTAAAAGAATTTCGTCCTCGAAATTGAAAGCGTACCTATGCTTCCAAAAAGATGAGGAAACTTCTCCTTCATGTCTTCTTCTTTCTCCCATGAAGCTTCTTCAGGGGTATGGTTTTTCCATCGAATCATCACTAGAGGAATGGTGCGATTCCTCAACTGCTTGTCCTTTCTATCTAGGATCTTGGCTGATCCTTCATCGTAAGAAAGATCGGCACTAAGTCCTTCGGGTGCTTGCTGTAGTATGTGCTCCGGGTTTTCTAGGTATTTCCGAAGCATTGAAACATGGAACACATTGTGAACTCCAGCAAGTGACGGAGGCAAGGCCAAGCAGTATGCTACAGGTCCAACCCTTTCCAAAATCTCTAAAGGTCCAATGAAGCGGGGACTAAGCTTTCCTTTCACATTGAATCTCGTCACCCCTTTCATAGGTGATACTTTAAGGAAAACTTTCTCTCCAATTGGAAATTCTAAGTCGGTTCTTCTCTTGTCGGCATACGACTTCTGTCTAGATTGAGCAGACTTGATCCTTTCCCGAATCATGTCAATCATATCACTGGCAGCTTCAATCATCTCTGGACCTAGGACTTTTTTTCACTAGTCTCAGTCCAATACAAGGGCGTTCTACAAGTGTTACCATACAAAGCCTAAAACGGAGCCATGCATATTGTTGCTTGATAACTTTTGTTATAGGCAAACTCGACTAAGGCTAGGTGTTCATTCCAATTTTCACCCATGTCAACCACACAAGACCTAAGCATGTCTTCAAGAATATGAATTGTCCGCTCAGATTGTCCATCAGACTGTGGGTGATGAGCTGTACTCAGATTCAATTGGGTTCCCAAGGCTTTCTGCAATCCATTCCAAAACCTTGAGGTGAACCTAGGATCACGGTCTGAAACAATACTCACTGGCAATCCATGTAGACAAACTACATTGTCCACATAAAGTCTAGCTAGCTTATCCAAAGAGTAGGTGATCTTCATAGGAATGAAATGGGCTTATTTAGTCAACCTATCAACAATCACCCACACAGTGTCATTTCCCTTACTCGTCCGCGGCAAGCTAGTCACAAAGTCCATTGAGATATCTTCCCACTTCCAACTAGGAATAGGATGGGGCTGAAGTAATCCAGATGGGGGTTGGCGAACAGCTTTCACACGTTGGCAAGTTTCACACCTGGCAACAAAGTCTTCAACATCTGCTTTCAAACCATTCCACCAAAAATGTTCCCTTAAGTCCTTGTACATTTTGGTACTTCCAGGGTGTACTATAAAGATGGACTGGTGTGCTTCTTTAAATATTTCTTTCTTGATTTCATCAACAGCGGGCACACAGAGTCTACCTCTAAACAATAAGGTACCATCCATAGATGTACTAAAAGCAGGGTCCATTTCTGAATTCGAGGCAATTTTATCAATCTTCTCTTTCAACTCTTGATCAGCACTTTGCAAGGCAACAATTCTATCTCTAAGGGAGGATCTTGCAGTCATGGCATAGAGAATACAATCCGAACCCTTAGGGACCACTTCCAAACCAAATCTTTCCATCGAGGACAACAAAGGCCGACTCAAAACATTTAAATCCAACTCTTTTCTTTGACTCTTTCTACTAAGACCATCCGCCACTACATTTGCTTTACCCGGGTGGTACTGGATGTCACAATCATAGTCAGAGACTAACTCCAACCATCTTCTCTATCTCATATTCAACTCCTTCTGGGTGAAGAAGTATTTCAAACTTTTATGATCCGTGAAGATGGCGATCTTCTCACCGTATAGATAGTGTCTCCAAATTTTCAAAGCAAATACGACAGCTGCAAGCTCTAAGTCATGAGAGGGGTAGTTCCGCTCATAATCCTTTAGTTGTCGAGAGGCATAAGCCACTACCTTTTCGTGTTGCATCAACACGCAGCCCAAACCGATTTTAAAAGCATCAGTGTAGACCGTCAATCCACCGGAACTATCAGGTATAGTCAGAACTGGGGCGCTTGTCAATCTAACTTTCAGCTCCTCGAAGTTCTTCTCACAAGAATCGGTCCAGACAAACTTCTCTTCTTTTCTAGTTAGCTTAGTCATAGGGGCAGCCAACCTAGAAAAGTTTTCAATGAATCTCCGGTAGTATCCTGCTAATCCAAGAAAACTTCTTATCTCAGTCACGGTCTTCGGTCTTTCCCAATCAGTAACAGTTTGGACTTTCTCTGGGTCAACACGAATACCCTCGGCTGAAACAACATGGCCAAGAAATACTACACTTGAGAGCCAAAAGACACACTTGCTAAATTTAGCATAGAGTTTCTTTTCTCTCAACCTTTGCAACGTGCAGTTCAGGTGCTTCGCATGCTCTTCCTCATTCTTCGAGTAAATCAAGATGTCATCAATGAAAACGATTACGAATTTATCGAGTACATCGTGAAATACTCGGTTCATGAGGTCCATGAACACGACAGGGGCATTAGTCAAGCCGAAAGGCATCACTTTAAATTCATAATGTCCGTACCTTGTTCTGAACACTGTCTTAAGGATGTCACTTGACTTCACCTTCAGCTGGTGATATCCCGATCTCAAATCAATCTTTGAAAAGACAGCAGCACCCTTCAACTGATCAAAAAGGTCATCAATCCGAGGCAAAGGGTATCTGTTCTTGATTGTCAGCTTGTTCAATTCCCGGTAGTCAATGCACAGACGCATACTACCATCTTTGTTCTTTACAAAAAAGACCGGAGCTCCCCAAGGCGACACACTTGGCTTCACGAAACCTCTCTCTAAGAGCTCATTTAATTGAGTGTGCAACTCTTCGAGTTCGGTAGGTGCCATTCTGTAAGGGGCCTTGGATACAGGAGCCGCTCCAGAAATTAAGTCTATAGAAAACTCAACTTCCCTATCAGGAGGCACACCTGACAAGTCATCCGGAAAAACATCAGGGAATTCACTAACAACTCTGACTTCTTCAAGTCTCTTCTTCTCTTTTACCTTGCTTCCAAACGAAGCATCTCCCAAAAAGGCATGGACTTGCATTAGGGTGGACAAGGTCTTCTTGCTAAATCTTCCCTTTTCTCCTTGAAATTCGAAAACTGAATTCTCTTCTACACGGAACTGAATATTCTTTGAGGAGCATAAGATCACGGCATTGTAGAAGGTCAACCAGTCGATTCCCAAGATTACATCAAAATCTCTCATGTCAAACAATACAAGGTTTGCCTTCAGATTCCTTCCACAAATCAAAACAGAACAATCTTCTAACACTTTATCTAGTTTAATAGCAGACCCAACAGGGGTACAAATAGATAAATGACTAGATAAACATCGAGGTGTCAAGTTATTTCTCAAGGCAAAAGTAGATGATATGAATGAATGTGATGCACCCATATCAAATAATACAAATGCGGGAAGAGAAGCTACAAACAGAGTACCTGTTACAACATCGTGGCAGGGGTCTTGCTCGGCACCAGATATGCTAAACACTCTGCCAAAGGGAGGGGCAGAAGAATCAGCAGGAGTACCCTTCACTAAAGGAGCTTGAGGTTGCACAGACTTCTTGGGGCAGGAACGAGCATAATGGCCTGCTTGCTTGCAGAGGAAGCAAGTAGTATCTTTCGGTCCAATAAGAGCTGCAGCAGGGGGAGGTCTCTGAAAAGCTAGTCTAGGATTCACCATCCCAGGTGTCACATCCACCCAGCCGGTACCCCATTTGGAATACCCGGTATGTGATCCACAGTCCAAGGATCAATGATCTGAGGTCCATGCTTCCCACATACACGGCAACACAATCATGAACAGTAATAATCAATGGTAAAAACAGCTAATACTAAGTATCATGAATAAGATAAGAGTAACTAAATCAGAGTGCGGAATATAGATAATAGTAAAGTGTGATCAAAATCATAAAGGGTGAGAAGGTATGGTAGTCACCCTCTCAGAGCAGCGGAAAAAAAGTAAATCATGTCAGTTACATATCCGAATATCACCAGAATAATTCAAAGACAAGTTAATTACAATATCCAAGGTTCCACAAATACACCAGGGGAATGGGGCACTATGCTAGGGTTTCTTCTATACTAATGGTAGTCTCCTCAACAATACAGATGAAGTAAACCCGGCGCTGCCGCTCCTGCACAACTGTGGGGCTAACCTTGGTGCGGATAGTAATCCTCCTCTGCTCCAATATACGGATCCTCACCGACGCCACTACCCGGAGGGTAGTATGTGGAATCATAGTCCGCCTCATAGGAGGTGCCATCGTAATCTTCGGTACCTGGAATGTAATCTAAAACATTTGCACAAAAAGGAATGAGTTCGAAAAACTCAGCAAAGAAGTTATTCCATAATTAGAAATCATACACATTCAGAACATATAATAATGCAATGTGATATGGAACATATGATGCAGATATGAGCCTAACTCTATGAATGCTGGTCTCTAAGGTAGACATGCTCTAAGTCATAGCACCGTACTTCTCTGGGTCGTCAGTCACTCTCCCATTTCCATATCTTGGGAATGCCCGGGGAAGATCGGTAAAATCATCAAAAACCATGGTAAGGGAATCGGTCACCACTCTCTCACATCACCATTTGGTCAAGTACTGCCGCATGTCACAGTAAAGCCTAGCCCAATGCAAGTCATCTACTCAGTCGGTCAAGTCAGATTCAGATACGTCCATTCCTCGCCCCCGGCGATCCTTTCCGGTATCCTTCACACTAGAGTCAGCGAAATCCCGAATTTCGGACTCATCAATCCTATTGGTCATCCACATATAGTAAACGGGAAGCTCTCACGTCCTCTCACGGATTGGTTACCGGTCTTGAGCGCCCGTGAGCCCAAGTCTATCCATATGCAACTCTACCAATAAATGGCCCCTTTCAGGTATCCGTAGCATGGTTTATGTCCCCTACCGGATTGGTTACCGGCCTAGAGCGCCCATCCAACCATACACTACCACGGGTTGTTCGGTCTCAATGCCCTTCCGATTCGGGTCTGACACGACAAGGATGAACCTAGCCACACAACTAGACAATCTTATGTATGTCATCCAATAACTCGGGAGAGTGTCGATAGGCACCATCGGAGAACATCCCATACTATTCCCTCCGATGCCCAAGGACAGAAGTGTCAGTAGGACACCCTCCAATCCCAAGTCATACGTAAGCAATCACACATCAAATCTCATCATTTCTCATGCGTCCAATGCATATTCATAATAGTAATCAACTCATGATATTGAAACGAATCATTATAAACATAAGCAAATAAAAATGATAAAGTAATACAACAAAAGTATAAATATTTAAATGTGACTGTTCTAACACAAATGTAACAGTATAATAATGATTGAAAGAAATTTAGGGATTTCATTCTTTGAATAAAGCACAGTTCAATATTTGATGACTTATATGTTTATGGATATAACCATCCTTACCTTGGATGAGTTGATGATGAATTGAGAATACCAAGAATAGTCCAATAAATTTGTTAAGGCCCTAAACAAACATCAATAATAAGTTAGAAAAGAAGTCGGGAAGATCGGATGTCATTTGGGTCAAAACGGACAAAGGTTGCTGTCAGCAACAACTTTGGTCCATGGACTTGGTCGATGGTATCGACCAAAATTGTCCTCGACAAGAAAAGTGGATTTTGGGGATTTTGGTCCGAAATGAGTCTTCCAGTGTTCGGATCAATCTGAAACTTGGAGGCATCCTTAACAACAGTAGTAGGACACTATAAATCAAGGAATTAACCCAATCCAGTGGTCCAATTAAAAATCCCCAATTTGAGCTATCAAGTTCAAGTGATAAACATCATGGCATGAGTTGGAATTGATTGCATTGATGAGGAATAGCATGCAATAACTAGAGGAACTAATAGAAATTCGATTGGAATCATATGGCAATGTTAAACATGAACATAATACACTCTATAGCTCAATTTGATATCAAATAGTATGATGTTAATAGGTAAATCATGGAATACATATGCTAGGCATGAGATATAAGCATTAGCATCAATGAATGGCTAAGGGAATCATGGATTGAGCATGAGTAGGCACTTGGAGTGGTGGTTGCAAGGTTGCAGCACCATTCCAAATGTCTCATCAGCAAGATGACAATAGAAAAGAGTAGAAAATGGTAGGGTAGAGAGTGGAATGAAGAGTCATACCTTAGTGTGGAAGATGAAGACAAGAATCAATGATAAACTAAGTGTCTTTGATGAGGTACTCTTCACACTAACCAAGGAGCTGCTTTGGGAAGCTCTCCCCACGTTCTCAGGTGAGAAAAATGATTGCAAAAGGCTCAAGGCTCGAGGTCATATTAAATAGAAAAGGAATATTCCATGGAATCATTAACTTGGCAGACTGGGATATTTTGGTCGATGGTCCTTGGTCGATGGTATCGACCAAAATGATCGACCAAAATATTTTCAGCAGAAAACTCAGGTTTAGAACAACAACTTCAAGTAGGGATTTGAAAGGCTATACAAGGTCAAATTGAGTGAGGCTTTCTTCTACAATTCAATCAAGAAGTCTAGTTTCGGGGAATACCTTCGTATTGTGCACAGGAGGTCATTTGGTACATCAACCATATTAATCTTCTCCGACGCGCAGACTTTCCTTAAACACCGACAATGCATTAAAGCAAGGGTATCATTATCAATTTCCATGGGCTCGGTCTCCGAATCATGATCATCAATCAGAATTGTCCCTAAATCTCTTCTTCCACCGCTTCAAGTCCTCGGATCTAAATACAACAGTGGATCCGGGTCAGGGTCAAGGTTAGAATAGCGGTGGATATTACATTCTCCCCCCCTTAAAAGAATTTCGTCCTCGAAATTGAAAGCGTACCTGTGCTTCCAAAAAGATGAGGAAACTTCTCCTTCATGTCTTCTTCTTTCTCCCATGAAGCTTCTTCAGGGGTATGGTTTTTCCATCGAATCATCACTAGAGGAATGGTGCGATTCCTCAACTGCTTGTCCTTTCTATCTAGGATCTCGGCTGGTCCTTCATCGTAAGAAAGATCGGCACTAAGTCCTTCGGGTGCTTGCTGTAGTATGTGCTCCGGGTTTTCTAGGTATTTCCGAAGCATTGAAACATGGAACACATTGTGAACTCCAGCAAGTGACGGCGGCAAGGCCAAGCGGTATGCTACAGGTCCAACCCTTTCCAAAATCTCAAAAGGTCCAATGAAGCGGGGACTAAGCTTTCCTTTCACATTGAATCTTGTCACCCCTTTCATAGGTGATACTTTAAGGAAGACTTTCTCTCCAATTGGAAATTCTAAGTCGGTTCTTCTCTTGTCGGCATACGACTTCAGTCTAGATTGACCAGACTTGATCCTTTCCCGAATCATGTCAACCATATCACTGGTAGCTTCAATCATCTCTGGACCTAAGACTTTTCTTTCACCAGTCTCAGTCCAATACAAGGGCGTTCTACAAGTGTTACCATACAAAGCCTTAAACAGAGCCATGCCTATTGTTGCTTGATAACTATTGTTATAGGCAAACTCGACTAAGGCTAGGTGTTCATCCCATTTTCCACCCATGTCAACCACACAAGACCTAAGCATGTCTTCAAGAATGTGAATTGTCCACTCAGATTGTCCATCAGACTGTGGGTGATGAGCTGTACTCAGATTCAATTGGGTTCCCAAGGCTTTCTGCACTCCATTCCAAAACCTTGAGGTGAACCTAGGATCACGGTCCGAAACGATACTCACTGGCACTCCGTGTAGACTAACTACATTGTCCACATAAAGTCTAGCTAGCTTATCCAAAGAGTAGGTGATCTTCATAGGAATGAAATGGGCTTATTTAGTCAACCTATCAACAATCACCCACACAGTGTCATTTCCCTTACTCGTCCGCGGCAAGCTAGTCACAAAGTCCATTGAGATATCTTCCCACTTCCAACTAGGAATAGGATGGGGCTGAAGTAATCCAGATGGGGGTTGGCGAACAGCTTTCACACGTTGGCAAGTTTCACACCTGGCAACAAAGTCTTCAACATCTGCTTTCAAACCATTCCACCAAAAATGTTCCCTTAAGTCCTTGTACATTTTGGTACTTCCAGGGTGTACTGTAAAGATGGACTGGTGTGCTTCTTTAAATATTTCTTTCTTGATTTCATCAACAGCGGGCACACAGAGTCTACCTCTAAACAATAAGGTACCATCCATAGATGTACTAAAAGCAGGGTCCATTTCTGAATTCGAGGCAATTTTATCAATCTTCTCTTTCAACTCTTGATCAGCACTTTGCAAGGCAACAATTCTATCTCTAAGGGAGGATCTTGCAGTCATGGCATAGAGAATACAATCCGAACCCTTAGGGACCACTTCCAAACCAAATCTTTCCATCGAGGACAACAAAGGCCGACTCAAAACATTTAAATCCAACTCTTTTCTTTGACTCTTTCTACTAAGACCATCCGCCACCACATTTGCTTTACCCGGGTGGTACTGGATGTCACAATCATAGTCAGAGACTAACTCCAACCATCTTCTCTGTCTCATATTCAACTCCTTCTGGGTGAAGAAGTATTTCAAACTTTTATGATCCGTGAAGATGGCGATCTTCTCACCGTATAGATAGTGTCTCCAAATTTTCAAAGCAAATACGACAGCTGCAAGCTCTAAGTCATGAGAGGGGTAGTTCCGCTCATAATCCTTTAGTTGTCGAGAGGCATAAGCCACTACCTTTTCGTGTTGCATCAACACGCAGCCCAAACCGATTTTAAAAGCATCAGTGTAGACCGTCAATCCACCGGAACTATCAGGCATAGTCAGAACGGGGGCGCTTGTCAATCTAACTTTCAGCTCCTCGAAGTTCTTCTCACAAGAATCGGTCCAGACAAACTTCTCTTCTTTTCTAGTTAGCTTAGTCATAGGGGCAGCCAACCTAGAAAAGTTTTCAATGAATCTCCGGTAGTATCCTGCTAATCCAAGAAAACTTCTTATCTCGATCACGGTCTTCGGTCTTTCCCAATCAGTAACAGTTTGGACTTTCTCTGGGTCAACACGAATACCCTCGGCTGAAACAACATGGCCAAGAAATACTACACTTGAGAGCCAAAAGTCACACTTGCTAAATTTTGCATAGAGTTTCTTTTCTCTCAACCTTTGCAACGTGCAGTTCAGGTGCTTCGCATGCTCTTCCTCATTCTTCGAGTAAATCAAGATGTCATCAATGAAAACGATTACGAATTTATCGAGTACATCGTGAAATACTCGGTTCATGAGGTCCATGAACACGGCAGGGGCATTAGTCAAGCCGAAAGGCATCACTTTAAATTCATAATGTCCGTACCTTGTTACGAACGTTTGTCTTAAGGATGTCACTTGACTTCACCTTCAGCTGGTGATATCCCGATCTCAAATCAATCTTTGAAAAGACAGCAGCACCCTTCAACTGATCAAAAAGGTCATCAATCCGAGGCAAAGGGTATCTGTTCTTGATTGTCAGCTTGTTCAATTCCCGGTAGTCAATGCACAGACGCATACTACCATCTTTCTTCTTTACAAACAAGACCGGAGCTCCCAAAGATGAAAGGCTTGGCTGCACGAAACCTCTCTCTAAGAGTTCATTTAATTGAGTTTGCAACTCTTTGAGTTCGGTAGGTGACATTTTGTAAGGGGCCTTGGATACAGGAGCCGCTCCAGGAATTAAGTCTATAGAAAACTCAACTTCCCTATCAGGAGGCACACCTGACAAGTCATCCGGAAAAACATCAGGGAATTCACTAACAATTCTGACTTCTTCAAGTCTCTTCTTCTCTCTGACCTTGCTTCCACACAAAGCATCTCCCAAAAAGGCATGGACTTGCATTAGAGTGGACAAGGTCTTCTTGCTAAATCTTCCCTTCTCTCCTTGAAATTCGAAAACTGAATTCTCTTCTACACGGAACTGAATCTTCTTTGAGGAGCATAAGATCACGGCATTGTAGGAAGTCAACCAGTCGATTCCCAAGATTACATCAAAATCTCTCATGTCAAACAATATAAGGTTTGCCTTCAGATTTCTTCCACAAATCAAGATGGAACAATCTTCTAACACTTTAACTAGTTTAACAGCAGACCCAACAGGGGTACAAATAGATAAATGACTAGATAAACATCGAGGTGTCAAGTTAGTTCTCAAGGAAAAAGTAGATGATATGAATGAATGTGATGCACCCGTATCAAATAATACAAATGCGGGAAGCGAAGCTACTAACAGGGTACCGGTTACAACATCGTGGCCGGGGTCTTGCTCGGTACCAGATATGCTAAACACTCTGCCAGAGGGAGGGGCAGAAGTAGCAGCAGGAGTACTCTTTACTACAGGAGCTTGAGGTTGCACAGACTTCTTGGGGCAAGAACGAGCATAATGGCCTGCTTGCTTGCAGAGGAAGCAAGAAGTATCTTTCGGTCCAATAGGAGCTGCAGCAGGGGGAGGTCTCTGATAAGCTGGTCTAGGATTCACCATCCCAGGCCAAGGAGGATAAGTAGCTCCCTGAGGTCTGGCTCCACTGGACTGACCATAATAGCTCACAGGAAGGGAATTAGGATTCTGACCAACATTTCTCGGCGGAAAGGCGGGTGCAGGATAAGGAGTAGGTCTAGCAAAACACCGATCAGTGCGGTCCACAAATCCAGAAGGTCTAGGTTGCCAGGGTTTCTGAACTCGAGCATTTTCCTTTTCATTTTCTTCAAGCTTCTTCGAGTTTTGAACCACCTGAGCATATCCTTCAAGAGGCAAGACAGTGAGGTATGCCTTAATAGAAGGTCGCAAACCCTTGAAAAACTTTTTCGCCTTGGCTTCATCAGACTTTATAGACTCGGGGGCGAAGAAGAAAACTTCTTCAAATTTCTGCTGATACTCAAGCACAGACAAAGTACCTTGTACTAAGGCCATGAACTCGGACTCCTTTGCATCCTTTACAGCTTCCGGAAAGTAGTTCTTGCGAAAAGCTTCCTTAAACTTCTCGCAGGTAACAACACCACCATTCAAGGTCTCAAGGATAGGCCTAGTGGAAGCCCACCATGCATCAGCTTCTTGCTGAAGCTTCTGCTCGGCAAACAACACTTTCTGAGCATCAGAACATTGCAAATGTCTGAAGGCCTTCTCCAACTCACGAAGCCACTTGTTTGGAAAGAGGGTGTCCTTTGTTACACCAGTAAAGGAAGGTACTTGTAACTTTAGGAAACTTTCCATCAAACGGGTGTGGGGTGTCCCGATGAATCTTTCCATAAGAGGGGCTGCGGCTCCAGAAGTTCCAATTCCGGCACGGTTCTCATTGCGAAGGGTAGCAAAACCAGTCATCATTTGATTAAATTGGGCAGCCTGCTGTTGCATCATGTTGGTCATGACGCTGGCGATATCTCTAAAGCTTCCAATATCGGGGGCACCAGGAATGCCATTCGTGGTGTGGCTATCGTCCTGTGTCTGCTGATCAGAGCCCCTAGCAGGGATTTCTTCGTTTCCGTTGCTTCCGGATCCGACAAAACAATTTCTAAGTAAGACCATTCTGCAAGGATCAAAGATAAGGATACCAAAATTTCAAATTTGACAAAGACAACTTGGCCAACGAATAGGATAACCAAATCATGGTTAGAATTATCAATATAATAGTCAAATAAATCAGCATTGATCAAAATCTAGAGGAAATGAGTCAAAGAATCAAAAATTCCCAAAATAACCCAATGCAGGAAAGTGGAGAATTTTGGTCGATGGTATCGACCAAAATGATCGACCAAAATAAATTATGCGCGAAAATCAGATTTAAAGGGCCCACTTCTCATTTCATTTTCATTTCTCACTCAACCATTTCGAGTTTAGCTCTGGAGAAAGCGATTTTCTAGGGTTTTCAAAAGTGCTAGGACTTGATTCAAAGCTTCAATCATCCTTGATAGTCTCACTTGATCATCTACACAAGTAAGTTCTCTTTCTTTTTCTCTTTTCTTGAAAACTTCATTCACCATTGTTGTGTTCTTCAATAAAACTGAGTAATACTTGTAGCTAATGGTTAGAATCATACATATAAATGATTAGAAACATGTTTTCATAACTTTTCAAGTAAGATTAAGTTCTAAACACAAGATTGCATCTATTTTGGTTACCAAAATACTATTCATTTCACAAAAACTCAACTTTACAAACACTTGTCTCATTTTCAACCCAAAAGGAATTTTGACATGAAACAAATTTCTACAACACTGATCTACTAGGGGAAAAGTGTTCCCACTCTCCATTCAGTCAAATTCCAATTTTTCAAAAATCACAAATGCAAGCCAAAAGAGGGATTTTTCTCTCTCTTACTTGCTGAATTTTCACTTTGAATATGCCAAAAAGATGGATTTTCACCAAATAAAGTATTCTAGCATGCTTGTATAGGTCTTATGCATATGTTAGAATGATCAAATCAAAATTTCACCAAAAATCGAATTTTCTGAAAATTTACGAAAATGCCCTTCATCTAACAATCATACATTGAGACTAATCCAAATGAGTTTCTTTCCTTGTTTCAACAGATACACCATGCCTAGAGGAGGGAGACGAGTAGACAGGGGTAGAGGACTTGTTCCCCGGGCTAAGGTCATAGACGAGGAGCATTTCACTACTCCTATGGCGGAGTTTCTATACGAACATTATTTCCATGATATACCGATCGAGCACGGACGATTGGTGGATGTGGATGATTTAGAGGTATTTCGCATCCGAGAGAGATTAGAGGCTATGGATTGGCTTCACTTATACACTACGGCACAACCAGTCTACCCAGATCTTATCAGATACTTCTATAGTAATCTGACTTACCGTATAAAGGATGATCCGAGGGATAGTTCTAGGATTGTCATAGATTCCATGGTCGGAGGTAGAGAGATCAGTTTCACTACGAGGACACTGGCTCGCATCTTAGATGTATCGATCGTACGAGATTCCCGTTGGTGGATTCCCGCTGGTATAGATATCACAGAGGTGCTTCTTCCTTATGTGGTATACGAGGTGTGCATGACTCTATGGGATGACATTGACTGTTATATGCCCCGGTGTGGTACTGCAATGCGTCCTTCAGCTAGAGTTATCGCTTGCATCGTTGGGCAAAACATCCTTCCGAAGGCAGGGCATCATAGCAAACTGTCGGCGATGGAGGCACTGTACATTTATAGTATGTATACTGGAGTACAAATCAATTTAGCATACATCATGCAAAATGTCATGATTGATCGGATCGAGTTTCCTGGGGATAGGAACTTGGCTTTCGGTCGACTCTTGACTCGTATCGTTGAGTACTTTGGTGTGGACTTGGAGCATACACCTATGATTCAGGGTCGAGATTTAGGTGAGCCCATTGGTACATGGTTGATCAGGAAGATGGGGCTCCAGGATGCAGTCAGATCAGAGGATGAGGATGATATCGATGATGCATCAGGAGATGACGACTCAAAGGATGATAGTATTGATGATGAAGATGTTGGTGACGATGATGAGCATAGTGAGGATGATGATCAGGGTCATGAGGAGGCTCCGAGGCATGAGGAGGTTCCCGCTCCACAATTTACTGAGGTCGGAGGCCCATCACACACGACTTCTGAGGCTCCAGATGTGGCTTCTCATCAGTCGTCGATTTACTCTATTCTTGAGAGGATTGAGGCTCGGCAGGAGAGGATGGAGTTACACATATGCACCCTCAGTGAAAGGTTTGCACGACTGGAGGAGGAGTTCAGATCTAGGAGGGATCAGACAGATCGCAGGAGTCGTTCACCTACATAGAAAGCACTAGAAATTTTCTTTTATGTCATCATGGATGTATTTCTCTTTTCAGACTTGTAAAAATTTCCCTATGAAATCAATGAAGTTCAGTTATTTTGTCTATATTATTGTGTCTTATTCATGGGTCAAATTATGTTTCAATATTTTGGTTTCTAATCCAGGTTATCTATTATTCACTTCTAGGAGCACTTGAGTCACTTCCGGATCTGTGACTCGGAATGTTCCGTCACCGTTTCTGTGGTCAGGGTTCCACTTGATCTTGGGCTCTGATACCAAACTGCCACATCCACCCAGCCGGTACCCCATTTGGAATACCCGGGATGTGATCCACAGTCCAAGGATCAATGATCAGAGGTCCATGCCTCCCACATACACGGTAACACAATCATGAACAGTAATAATCAATGGTAAAAACAGCTAATACTAAGTATCATGAATAAGATAAGAGTAACTAAATCAGAGTGCGGAATATAGATAATAGTAAAGTGTGATCAAAATCATAAAGGGTGAGAAGGTATGGTAATCACCCTCTCAGAGCAGCGGAAAAGAAGTAAATCAAGTTAGTTATATATCCGAATATCACCAGAATAATTCAAAGACAAGTTAATTACAATATCCAAGGTTCCACAAATGCACCAGGGGAATGGGGCACTATGCTAGGGTTTCTTCTATACTAATGGTAGTCTCCTCAATAGTACGGATGAAGTAAACCCAGCGTTGCCGCTCCCGCACAACTGTGGGGCTAACCCTAGTGCGAATAGTAATCCTCCTCGGCTCCAATATACGGATCCTCACCGACGCCACTACCCGGAGGGTTGTATGTGGAATCATAGTCCGCCTCATAGGAGGTGCCATCGTAATCTTCGGTACCTGGAATGTAATCTAAAACATTTGCACAAAAAAGAATGAGTTCGAAGAACTCAGCAAGGAAGTTATTCCATAATTAGAAATCATACACATTCAAAACATATAATAATGCAATGTGATATGGAACATATGATGCAGATATGAGCCTAACTCTATGAATGCTGGTCTTTAAGGTAGACATGCTTTAAGTCATAGCACCGCACTTCTCTGGGTCGTTAGTCACTCTCCCATTTCCATATCTTGGGAATGCCCGGGGAAGATCGATAAAGTCATCAAAAACCATGGTAAGGGAATCGGTCACCGCTCTCTCACATCACCATTTGGTCAAATACTGGTGCATGTCACAGTAAAGCCTAGCCCAATGCAAGTCATCTACTCAGTCGGTCAAGTAAGATTCAGATACGTCCATTCCTCGCCCCCGGCGATCCTTTCCGGTATCCTTCACACTAGAGTCAGCGAAATCCCGAATTTCGGACTCATCAACCCTATTGGTTATCCACATATAGTAAACGGGAAGCTCTCACGTCCTCTCACGGATTGGTTATCGGTCTTGAACGCCCGTGAGCCCAAGTCTATCCATATGCAACTCTACCAATAAATGGCCCCTTTCAGGTATCCGTAGCATGGTTTATGTCCCCTACCAGATTGGTTACCGGCCTAGAGCGCCCATCCAACCATACACTACCACGGGTTGTTCGGTCTCAATGCCCTTCCGATTCGGGTCTGACACGACAAGGATGAACCTAGCCACACAACTAGACAATCTTATGTATGTCATCCAATAACTCGGGAGAGTGTCGATAGGCACCATCGGAGAACATCCCATACTATTCCCTCCGATGCCCAAGGACAGAAGCGTCGGTAGGACACCCCCCAAATTCCAAGTCATACATAAGCAATCACGCATCAAATCTCATCATTTCTCATGCATCCAATGCATATTCATAATAGTAATCAAATCATGATATTGAAACGAATCATTATAAACATAAGCAAATCAAAATGATAAAGTAACACAACAAAAGTATAAATATTTAAATGTTACTGTTCTAACACAAATGTAACAGTATCATAATGATTGAAAGAAATTTAGGGATTTCATTCTTTGAATAAAGCACAGTTCAATATTTGATGACTTATATGTTTATGGATATAACCATCCTTACCTTGGATGAGTTGATGATGAATTGAGAATACCAAGAATGATCCAATAGAATTGTTAAGGCCCTAAACAAACATCAATAATAAGTTAGAAAAGAGGGAAGATCGGATGTCATTTGGGTCAAAACCGACCAAGGTTTGCAGCAACAACTTTGTCAATGGTCTTGGTCGATGGTATCACCAAAAGGATCGACCAAAATTGTCTCGGGCGAATAGTGGATTTTGGGGATTTTGGTCCGAAATGAGTCTTCCGGTGTTCGGATCAATCTGAAACTTGGAGGCATACTTAACAACAGTAGTAGGACACTATAAATCAAGGAATTAACCCAATCCAATGGTCCAATTAAAAAGCCCCAATTTGAGCTATCAAGTTCAAGTGATAAACATTATGGCATGAGTTGGAATTGATTGCATTAATGAGGAATAGCATGCAATAGCTAGAGGAACTAATAGAAATTCGATTGGAATCATATGGCAATATTAAACATGAACATAATACACTCTATAGCTTAGTTTGATATCAAATAGTATGATGTTAATAGGTAAATCATGGAATACATATGCTAGGCATGAGATATAAGCATTAGCATCAATGAATGGCTAAGGGAATCATGGATTGAGCATGAGTAGGCACTTGTAGTGGTGGTTGCAAGGTTGCAGCACCATTCCAAATTTCTCATAAGCAAGGTGACAATAGAAAAGAGTAGAAAATGGTAGGGTAGAGAGTGGAATGAAGAGTCATACCTTAGTGTGGAAGATGAAGACAAGAATCAATGATAAACTAAGTGTCTTTGATGAGATACCCTCACACTAACCAAGGAGCGCTGGTAAGCTCTCCCACGCCCAGTGAGAAAAATGATTGCAAAAGGCTCAAGGCTCGAGGTCATATTAAATAGAAAAGGAATGTTCCATGGAATCATTAACTTACAGACGGGATATTTTGGTCGATGGTCCTGGTCGATGGTATCGACCAAAATGATCGACCAAAATATTCAACAGAAAACTCAGGTTTAGAACAGCAACTTCAAGTAGGGATTTGAAAGGCTATACAAGGTCAAATTGAGTGAGGTTTCTTCCACAATTCAATCAAGAAGTCTAGTTTGGGGAATACCTTCGGATTGTGCACAGGAGGTCATTTGTACATCAACCATATAATCTCCTCCGATGCGCGGACTTCCTTAAACACCGACAATGCATTTAAGCAAGGGTATCATTGTCAATGTCCATGGGCTCGGTCTCCGAATCATGATCATCAATCAGAATGGTCCATAAATCTCTTGTTCCACCGCTTCGAGTCCTCGGACCTGAATACAACAGTGGATCCGGGTCAGGGTCAAGGTTAGAATAGGGCAGGATATTACAAAGAGGCCTAGGAGGATAAGTAGCCCCCGAGGTCGGCCCACCGGACGACCAAAAGCTCACAGAAGGAATTAGGATCTTGCCAAAATTCCAGCGAAAGGCGGTTGCAGGATAAGGAGTAGGTCTAGCAAAACGCTGATTAGTGCGGTCCACAAATCCAAAAGGTCTAGGTTGCCAGGTTTTCTAAAGTCGAGCATTTTCCTTTTCATTTTCTTCAAGCTTATTCGAGTTTTGAACCACCTGAGCATATCCTTCAAGAGGCAAGACAGTGAGGTATGCCTTAATAGAAGGTCGCAAACCCTTGAAAAACTTTCGCCTTGGCTCTTCGGACTTAATAGACTCGGGGACGAAGAAGAAAACTTCTTCAAATTTTTGCTAGCACGACAAAGTACCTTGTACTAAGGCCATGAACTCGGCCTCCTTTCCCTTACAGCTCCGGAAAGTAGTTCTTGCAAAAGCTTCCTTAAACTTCTCCCAGGTAACAACACCACCGTTCAAGGTCTCAAGGATAGGCCTAGTGGAAGCCCACCATGCATCAGCTTCTTGCTGAAGCTTCTGCTCGCAAACAACACTTTCTGAGCATTAGAACATTGCAAATGTCTGAAGGCCTTCTCCAACTAATGAAGCCACTTGTTCGGAAAGAGGGTGTCCTTGGTCACACCAGTAAAAGAAGGTACTTGTAACTTTAGGAAACTTTCCATCAAACGGGTGTGGGGTGTCCCGGTGAATCTTTCCATAAGAGGGGCTGCGGCTCCAGCAGTTCCAATTCCGGTACGGTTCTCATTGCGAAGGGTAGCAAAACCAGTCATCATTTGATTAAATTGGGCAGCCTGCTGTTGCATCATGTTGGTCATGACGCTGGCGATATCTCTAAAGCTTCCGATATCGGGGGCACCAGGAATGCCATTTGTGGTGTGGCTATCGTCCTGTGTCTGCTGATCAGAGCCCCCAGCAGGGGTTTCTTCGTTTCCGTTGCTTCCGGATCCGACAAAACAATTTCTAAGTAAGACCATTCTGCAAGGATCAAAGATAAGGATACCAAAATTTCAAATTTGACAAAGACAACTTGGCCAACGAATAGGATAACCAAATCATGGTTAGAATTATCAATATAACAGTCAAATAAATCAGCATTGATCAAAATCCAAAGGAAATGAGTCAAAGGATCAAAAATTCCCAAAATAACCCAATGCAGAAAAATGAAGAATTTTGGTCGATGCTTCTTGGTCGATGGTATCGACCCAAATAAATTCTGCGCGAAAATCAGATTTAAAGGGCCCACTTCTCATTTCATTTTCATTTCTCACTCAACCATTTCGAGTTTAGCTCTGGAGAAAGCGATTTTATAGGGTTTTCAAAAGTGCTAGGACTTGATTCAAGGCTTCAATCATTCTTGATAATCTCACTTGATCATCTACACAAGTAAGTTCTCTTTCTTTTTCTCTTTTCTTGTAAACTTCATTCACCATTGTTGTGTTCTTCAATAAAAACTGAATAATACTTGTAGCTAATGGTTAGAATCATACATATAAATCTTTAGAAACATGTTTTCATAACTTTTCAAGCAAGATTAAGTTCCAAACACAAGATTGCATCTATTTTGGTTACCAAAACACTATTCATTTCACAAAAACTCAACTTTACAAGCACTTGTCTCATTTTCAAACCAAAAGACAAATTTCTACAACACTGATCTACTAGGGGAAAAGTGTTCCCACTCTCCATTCGGTCAAATTCCAATTTTTTCAAAAATCACAAATGCAAGCCAAAAGAGGGATTTTTCTCTCTCTTACTTGCTGAATTTTCACTCTGAATATGCCAAAAAGATGGATTTTCACCAAATAAAGTATTCTAGCATGCTTGTATAGGTCTTATGCATATTTTAGAATGATCAAATCAAAATTTCACCAAAAATCGATTTTTCTGAAAATTTACGAAAATGTCCTTCATCTAACAATCATACATTGAGACTAATCCAAATGAGTTTCTTTCCTTGTTTCAACAGATACACCATGCCTAGAGGAGGGGGACGAGTAGACAGGGGTAGAGGACTTGTTCCCCGGGCTAAGGTCATAGACGAGGATCATTTCACTACTCCTATGGCGGAGTTTCTATACGAACATTATTTCCATGATATACCGATCGAGCAAAGACGATTGGTGGATGTGGATGATTGAGAGGTATTTCGCATCCGAGAGAGATTAGAGGCTATGGATTGACTTCACTTATACACTACGACACAGCCAGTCTACCCAGATCTTATCAGATACTTCTATAGTAATCCGACTTACCGTATAGAGGATGATCCGAGGGATGGTTCTAGGATTGTCATGGATTCCATGGTCGGAGGTAGAGAGATCAGTTTCACTACGAGGACACTGGCTCGCATCTTAGATGTACCGATCGTACGAGATTCCCGTTGGTGGATTCCCGCTGGCACAGATATCACAGAGGTGCTTTTTCCCTATGAGGTATACGAGGTGTGCATGACTCTATGGGATGACATTGACTGCTATATGCCCCAGTGTGGTACCGCGATGCGTCCTTCAGCTAGAGTTATCGCTCGCATCGTCGGGCGAAACATCCTTCCGAAGGCAGGGCATCATAGCAAACTGTCGGCGATGGAGGCACTGATCATTTATAGTATGTATACTGGAGTGCAAATCAATTTAGCATACATCATGCAAAATGTCATGATTGATCGGATCGAGTTTCCTGGGGATAGGAACTTGGCTTTCGGTCGACTCTTGACTCGTATCTTTGAGTACTTTGGTGTGGACTTGGAGCATACACCTACGATTCAGGGTCGAGATTTAGGTGAGCCCATTGGTACATGGTTGATCAGGAAGATGGGGCTCCAGGATGCAGTCAGATCAGAGGATGAGGATGATATCGATGATGCATCAGGAGATGACGACTCGGAGGATGATAGTACTGATGATGATGATGGTGGTGACGATGATGAGCATAGTGAGGATGATGATCAAGGCCATGATGATCACGGTCATGAGGAGGCTCTGAGGCATGAGGAGCTTCCCGCTCCACGATTTACTGAGGTCGGAGGTCCATCACGCACGACTTCTGAGGCTCCAGATGTGGCTTCTCATCAGTCATCGATTTACTCTATTCTTGAGAGGATCGAGGCTCGGCAGGAGAGGATGGAGTTACACATGTGCACCCTCAGTGAGAGGTTTGCACGACTGGAGGAGGAGTTCAGATCTAGGAGGGATCAGACAGATCGCAAGAGTCGTTCACCTACATAGACAGCACTAGGAATTTTCTTTTATGTCATCATGGATGTATTTCTCTTTTTCAGACTTGTAAAAATTTCCCTATGAAATCAATGAAGTTCAGTTATTTTGTCTATATTATTATGTCTTATTCATGAGTCAAATTATGTTTAAATATTTTTGGTTTCAAGTCCAGGTTATCCATTATTCACTTCTAGGAGTACTTGAGTCACTTTCGGATCTGTGACTCGGAATGTTCCGTCACCGTTTCTGTGGTCGGGGTTCCACTTGATCTTGGGCTCTGATACCAATTTGTCACATCCACCCAACCGGTACCCCATTTGGAATACCCGGGATGTGATCCACAGTCCAAGGATCAATGATCTGAGGTCCATGCCTCTCACATACACGGTAACACAATCATGAACAGTAATAATCAATGGTAAAAACAGCTAATACCAAGTATCATGAATAAGATAAGATTAACTAAATCAGAGTGCGGAATATAGATAATAATAGAGTGTGATCAAAATCATAAAGGGTGAGAAGGTGTGGTAACCACCCTCTCAGAGCAGCGAAAAAGAAGTAAATCAGGTTAGTTACATATCCAAGTGTCACTAGAATAATTCAAAAACAAGTTAATTACAAGATCCAAGGTTCCACAAATACACCAGGTGAATGGGGCACTATGCTAGGGTTTCTTCTATACTAATGGTAGTCTCCTCAACAGTATGGATGAAGTAAACCCAACGCTGCCGCTCCCGCACAACTTTGGGGCTAACCCTGGTGCTGATAGTAATCCTCCTCGGCTCCAATATATGGATCCTCACCGACGCCACTACCCGGAGGATAGTATGTGGAATCATAGTCCGCCTCATAGGAGGTGCCATCGTAATCTTCGATACCTGGAATGTAATCTAAAACATTTGCACAAAAAGGAATGAGTTGAAGAACTCAGCAAGGAAGTTATCCCATAATTAGAAATCATACTCATTCAGAACATATAATAATGCAATGCAATATGGAACATATGATGCAGATATGAGCCTAACTCTATCAATGCTGGTCTCTAGGGTAGACATGCTTTAAGTCATAGCACCGTACTTCTCTGGGTCGTCAGTCACTCTCCCATTTCCATATCTTTGGAATGCCCGGGGAAGATCGGTAAAGTCATCAAAAAGCCTTGGTAAGGGGATCGGTCACCACTCTCTCACATCACCATTTGGTCAAGTACTAGCGCATGTCACAGTAAAGCCTAGCCCAATGCAAGTCATCTACTCAGTTGGTCAAGTCAGATTCAGATACGTCCATTCCTCGCCCCCGACGATCCTTTCCGGTATCCTTCACACTAGAGTCAGCGAAATCCCGGATTTCGGACTCATCAACCCTATTGGTCATCCACATATAGTAAACGGGAAGCTCTCACGTCCTCTCATAGATTGGTTACCGGTGTTGAGCGCCCGTGAGCCCAAGTCTATCCATATGCAACTCTACCAATAAATGGCCTTTTTAAGGTATCCGTAGCATGGTTTATGTCCCCTACCGGATTGGCTACCGGCCTAGAGCGCCCATCCAACCATACACTACCACGGGTTGTTCGGTCTCAATGCCCTTCCGATTCGGGTCTGACACGACAAGGATGAACCTAGCCACACAACTAGACAATCCTATGTATGTCATCCAATAACTCGGGAGAGTGTCGATAGGCACCATCGGAGAACATCCCATACTATTCCCTCCGATGCCCAAGGACAGAAGTGTCAGTAGGACACCCTCCAAATCCCAAGTCATACGTAAGCAATCACGCATCCAATCTCATCATTTCTCATGCATCCAATGCATATTCATAATAGTAATCAAATCATGATATTGAAACGAATCATTATAAACATAAGCAAATCAAAATGATAAAGTAACACAACAAGAGTATAAAGATTTAAATGCTACTTGTTCTAACACATATGTAACGATCTCATAATGATTGAAAGGAAATTTAGGGATTTCATTCTTTAAATAAAGCACAGTTCAATATTTGATGACTTATATGTTTATGGATATAACCATCCTTACCTTGGATGAATTGATGATGAATTGAGAATACCAAGAATAGTCCAATAGAATTGTTAAGGCCCTAAACAAACATCAATAATAAGTTAGAAAAGAAGTCGGAAAGATCGGATGTCATTTGGGTCAAAACTGACCAAGGTTGCTGTCAGCAACAACTTTGGTCAATGGTCTTGGTCGATGGTATCGACCAAAAGGATCGACCAAAATTGTCCTCGGGGCAGAATAGTGGATTTTGGGGATTTTTGTCCGAAATGAGTCTTCCGGTGTTCGGATCAATCTAAAACTTGGAGGCATGCTTAACAACAGTAGTAGGACACTATAAATCAAGGAATTAACCCAATCCAATGGTCTAATTAAAAAGCCCCAATTTGAGCTATCAAGTTCAAGTGATAAACATCATGGCATGAGTTGGAATTGATTGCATTAATGAGGAATAGCATGCAATAGTTAGAGGAACTAATAGAAATTCGATTGGAATCATATGGCAATTTTAAACATGAACATAATACACTCTATAGCTCAGTTTGATATCAAATGGCATGATGTTAATAGGTAAATCATGGAATACATATGCTAGGCATGAGATATAAGCATAGCATCAATGAATAGCTAAGGAAATCATGGGTTGAACATGAGTAGGCACTTGGAGTGGTGGTTGCAAGGTTGCAGCACCATTCCAAATGTCTCATCAGCAAGATGACAATAGAAAAGAGTAGAAAATGGTAGGGTAGAGAGTGGAATGAGGAGTCATACCTTAGTGTGGAAGATGAAGACAAGAATCAATGATAAACTAAGTGTCTTTAATGAGATACCCTTCACACTAACCAAGGAGCTGCTTTGGGAAGCTCTCCCCACGTTCTCAGGTGAGAAAATGATTGCAAAAGGCTCAAGGCTCGAGGTCATATTAAATAGAAAAGGAATATTCCATGGAATCATTAACTTGGCAGACTGGGATATTTTGGTCAATGGTCCTTGGTCGATGATATCAACCAAAAGTATCGACCAAAATATTTCCAGCAGAAAACTCAGGTTTAGAACAGCAACTTCAAGCAGGGATTTGAAAGGCTATACTAGGTCAAATTGAGTGAGGTTTTCTTCCACAATTCAATCAAGAAGTCTAGTTTCGGGGAATACCTTCGGATTGTGCACAGGAGGTCATTTGGTACATCAACCGTATTAATCTTCTCCGTTGCGCAGACTTTCCTTAAACACTGACAATGCATTTAAGCAAGGGGTATCATTGTCAATGTCCATGGGCTCGGTCTCCGAATCATGATCATCAATCAGAATGATCCATAAATCTCTTCTTCCACTGCTTCGGGTCTTCAGACCTGAATACAACAGTGGATCCGGGTCAGGGTCAAGGTTAGAATAGGGCTGGATATTACAAATGGAGTATGAATAAGGGGAAAATAGTATCTAATTATGTGTTTTTTTATTGGGTGTTAGGCTTACTCGAAGAAATTGTTTTTTTTCTTTTTTTTTTTTTTTTTTTTTTTTTGGGTGGGGGGGTGTACTTTCATCTAAAAGAATAGGTCAAAGCAAGGTTACTCAATCCAGTGGATTTAACAAAATGGTATTAGAGCTAGGTTTCACTAAATAGAGGCTCGAACATGTGGAAGCTGATTTGGGCAAGATGGTTGTGGCACAAGATTCCAAGTTTTAAAAGATGATGGATTCGATGCAACAATGAATACGAGGTTGAGCAATGTGGTTGGCAATAGAGAGATCATGGAGAATTGTCTCATAAAATCACACCAATATGGAGGTTGCACCCATATCAGCCCAAACTTCACGATCTACCAATTGAACCTTCAGCACCAATTTTTCTGAAATGGTGAAGATAGATTTTTCCAAGTTCAATGGGGAGGAGGATCCAATGAATTAGATTTGGCATGCCAATCAATTCTTTGATTTTCACCATACCACTAAAAAGGAGAGAGTTCCACTTCCATCCTTCAATCTGGAAGGTCATGCCAAGTATGGTTTCAACTACTCAAAGACAAATAAGGAATCATTACATGGAAGGCTTTTAAAGAGGCACTCCACATGAGGTATGGCACCACTTTACTTTAAGATCTTTTTGGAAATTTAACTAAGACATAGCATGCTGAAACGTTTAAAGGTTATTCAACCTAGTTCAAAAGATTACTAATTTTAGTGGATCGGTTGATGCAAGCACAACAAGTGGGTTCTTTTGTTGGTGGCCTCAAGACAAATCTTGCTTGTAAATCAAGGCTTGTAAATCAAACACTTATTGATGGTGGTCAAGCTTGCTTGCCTTTATAAGGCAAAAGCCAAATCTATGAATTGTGTTGCACTAGCAAAGCCAATTCAGGTAAACCATCTCAACTCTACCTAGTTCAGGTCATCCCACTATGCTGATGAAAAAAATATCACCCATCAAACTAAGTAAGAGGCAATCTAGTAAATGGGTTATGTTTTAATCATAATGGGAAGTAAAATGCTGGCCATTGATGCAAAAAGCCTTTTTCTAGAAGGTGAGGAAGATGAAGCTACCAAAGTTGAAGAAATAAAAGAGGTGGTGCCAAAAATATCCATCCTTGCAATCTCAAGAATGTGAAATCTTCAAACCATGCAAGTCCAAGGGAGGTTGGGTAACAATAAAGAGTGGTATTTGTAATTGACTCAAGTAATAAGCACAATTTTTAAATTCATGTATTGCTAACAAAATGGGTCTTATTCCCAATGGTGAAGGCAAATTTGAAATAGTTATGGCTAATGGAGAAAATTAACCAGCTCCGGACGTTGTAAGGGGAGTTCACATGGTTTTGCAAGGTATCCCAATTGTGGGAGACTTATATTTAGTGCCATTAGAGGGATATGGTATGGCATTGGGAGCATAGTGGCTAAGTACATTGGGTCCCATTATCTGGGATATCTCTAAATTACAGATGTCCTTCAATACGGATGGAAGTATGGTGGAATTACAAGGTCTAAAATCAATAGAAGACAAAGTGGCTGGCATTGCTAAGATTAATAGAGTTAAAAAAAAATTAATGAATGGTGACCATTTGGTTCACATTAATGCCCTTTACATGTGATGCTACAAACATTAAATCCAACAACTTTTGCATGCTTACGAGGACATATTTAAATAACTAAAAAAGTTTACTCCTAATTGTACTCATAACCATTGTATTCCACTAACATAAGGAAGTCGGTCAGTTTCAACTTGGCATTATTGATAACCTAATTAGTAGAAGAATGAGATTGGGAAAATGGTGGTAGAACTCTTCACCTGTTCTACTAGTAAAGAAGCATAAGAAATCATGGCACATGTGGTTAGACTATCAAGCACCCAATATACTGACTCCAAAGATAAATTATTGATGCCTATAAGTGATGAATTACTGGATGAGTTGGATGAAGCTGATTACTTCACCAAAGTTGATTTGAGATTGGGTTATCACCAAACTGCACATATACTCACAAGATATTGAGAAGACAACATTTCATACACATCGAGGTCATTATGTGATTGGTTCATTTTATGACCATTATTTACAATAATTATCGATCGACTACATTGTTGTGCATTTTCAGTTGTTTTATATTTTTTATTAACATTTTACCATGCAAAAGAATATTAGATGCTCCCTCTCTGAATTTCTATAATTACAATAATTTTTTATATCCTAACCAATTTTGATTTGGATTAATTTTTGTGCTTGTAAGGGAAACATCTCAACAGTTGGACTCCCTCAGCAAAAGTGATTCTTGTCCAAAGCAATTCAAATTCAAAAAAGTTGTGATAAAGTTAGAGCAATTAGTGGAGATACCTTATCAGCCAAATTTTGCAAGGGTATTTTGGGCATGAAAGAGAATCGGCCATGGGAAAATCCTAAGGAGAAAAGGAGTCCACAAAATCCCCCTTTTCTCTACCTTCCAATTTGGAAATTTTTGTCAAAAGAAGGAAAGCAGCCTAGGACACCAATTAGCCAAGTAGTTCATTGGTTGAGTTAGATTGCATTTAGGAAATTGGAGAGTGTTTCCAAATTATATCTAATTAGCTCAAAGAATCCTTTCCAATTTAATCTAGGAAATCCTAGAGAGCCAAGTATATAAAAATGGGAACCAAACTAAGGTAGGATGATTGGAGGACAACTTTTAAAGGGAGCATACATGGAAGTTGGCTCATGAAGAGCAAGTAGACACTAACTAGGTTGTTGGAGTTTTTCTTCCTTAGACTTCTGGCTTAGAGTGATGTTTAACTATTCAATTTCTTTTAATTATTTCACTATGTTCTAAACTTCTTTTGTTAGAGTGAAGATGGATCCATTCATGAATTGAATTATTGATTTTCTCCTTCATGCAATTCAATCCTCTATCCTTTTTATGTATTCTTCATTTTTATGCTTATCGTCTGAATGCTCAATCACCATTCATGAATTTGTGCTATGTTTTCATACATATAACAATGAGGAATGCATGCTAAACCTAGGGACTGAAGAATGATAAGGTAAATCTAATGCGTAACCAGTTAGGTGGCTTATTTGATATTGTTTATGGATTTGCTTAATCAGTTTCATTCAACATATTAGATTTATCTTCTATGCTTTAAAAGTAGAAAAGGTAGAAAAGATTTGATGCTTTAGGGACCATCATGTGTAGTAGGTGAGAAGACATAATTTTGGGAATCCTATTGACAAAGATAGAGAGCAAATTGATTATGTGAAGGGGGAGATCGATAACTCATGATATGTTTGGTGAAGTTGAGGGTCTAGTATTTTTAATTAATTGATTTATTTTATGTTCCATTAGTATAATCAGTATATTTTTATTTAATTCATTATAATTTTATTTTACTAGATAATTATAAGTGTATTGGAGGTTAATATGTAATTGGCTTGTTTAATCCTTGTGGGATGATATCCCTCTTGTCACTGTATTACTTGGGTGACCTCATGCACTCAAGTATGATACAATATTATGAATACTTGGTAATGCCATTTGGATTAATTAGTTCTCCTTCAACTTTTCAAGCATTAATGAATTCTATCTTGAAGGAACACCTTCATAAGTTTTTACAAGTCATTTTTTATGATATCTTAATTTACAATAGAACTTTGGAAGATCATCCAGAGCATGTCAGCATTGTACATTCCACTATCTAAAGAAGCATTTGGAAAACTCAAAGTAGCAATGAGTGAAGCCCCTGTGTTGGCATTCCTTGATTTTTCAAAATCTTAATTCGAGTGTGATGTCTTTCACTAGTATAGGAGGAGTTTTGATGCAAGAAAAATGGCCAATAGCTTTCTTTATCCATGCTTGCAAGGTAAAAATCTATTTTTATCCACCTATGACTATGAAAAGAAAAATGCTTAGTCTAGTCTTTGCAATACAATCTTGGAGGCATTATCTACTGGGTCAACGATTTATTGTGCGAACGGAACAAACAGGCTTGAAATTCCTGTGAGTTAAAATGATTACTACACCAGCCCAACCTAGATGGTTAGACCTAATTAATGGGGTATGATTTCGTAATTTCCTACAAATTGAAAAGAGAATATATAGTGGCAAATGCATTATCTAGACAAGGAGAAAATGGAAAGAACTTTGCAATATCTAAATTGGTCCCATGGGTTGCTCGATCTAATTAAAGAGGAGGTGAAAACTAATCCAAAGTTACAAAAGCTCAAGAAACATGTATAAGAAGGAGAGGCAATTAGGCCATAGAGTTACAGAAAGAGTGCTTTTTTCCAAAAAATAAAGCTTATTTGTTAGAAGAATCTCCACTAATTCGTGTTATTATGGATGATCTACATTCTAGCACCTACAAGGTTATCTTAAGTCTCTCCAATGGATACAATTCGTTCTTAAGTCTCTCCAATGGATACAATTCATTTTTTATCGGAAGGGAATGAGGAGAAAATCCAAGGATCACATCAAGAAATGTGAAAAGTGTCAATGGTACAAATGGGAAAATACCTTTCTTGCTGGTTTACTCCAACCACTTCCTATTCCCACCCAAGTGTGGACCGACATTTCAATGGATATTATAGATGGATTGCCAATTTTTAAGAAAATCTACCATATTTCTCATGGTAGATTGACTTTCTAAAGTTGCACTCTCCTATCCTATTTCTCATCCATATTCGGCTACCTTAGTGGCTCCAATATTCATTTTAGCAAATTTTTAAATTGTATGGGATGCCTCAAAGTCCTGTTTAAAAATCCGATCTGCATGAGTCAAATTTGGAAGGAATTCTTTCATTTGCAAGGAACCAATTTCAATTTTTCATCAACATATCATCCACCAATGGACGACCAAATACAGATGGTAAATCAAACAATGGAGATGTTGCAATGTTATACTAGCTATAGGGAAAAGGAATGCATCCATTAGATTCCATGGGCTGAAAATCATTTCAATACTCTTGTACATTCTACGACCAAAAAGAAACTGTATGAAATAGTTTATGGTCTTGCTCCAGGGCCCAAATCAAGTGGAATTGGTCATCAAGGAGCTCAACACACGAGATCAAGTTCTTAAACAATTAAAGGAATAACTGCAAGTGTGGAAAATCACATGAAAAAAACATGACAAAAAGCACGTAAATAGAAGTTTTTTGGGTCAAGAGATAGAAGTTAATGTGGGAGATTTCGTGTATTTGCACCTTCAACCTTATTAACAAGTCTCGGCGGCACTCCGAAGAAATCTCAAGTTATCTCCATGTTAGATGTTACAATGGACCATTTGAGATAAATGAAAAGATAGGTCAAGTAGCATACAAACTTTAGTTGCCCAAGGGGTCAAAGATTCACCATGTATTTCATGTATCCTGTCTCAAGAAAAAGGTGGAAGAAAAGGTCCAAATGCTTGGGTACTACCAAACTTCCAAGAAGAAGAAGACTTATCATTCAACCACAAGCTTTATTAAACCAGAGAAAAGGAAGAAGTTCTAGTGCATTGGAAGGGATTGGCTTCTCTATATGCAACTTGGGATATGAGAGTTAGTCCTACCCTTGATGACAAGGGTGAATTCCTGGGGGGAGGAATGTAGGGAGTTGTCTCCCTCAAGTGATGAGGTGGCAGAAATCTAGCAAGTTGTTTAGGGTTGAAAAAGTCTGCAAATTGTTGAGGATTGACTAAGTCCTATAATGGCATATGAGGGGAAATAAGTAACTCAATGTTTAGTATTTCCTAAGTTGTATTGGTAGTGGGAATCATCCAACAAATTATAACAGATTGATTAGAGTTACAGGTGAATTCATCCAAAAGTATAGGGAGTCTTTGGCAAATGAGTCTCTTTATATAGGGAATATTATGAACCCTTTTGGACTAGAAATTTATTTTATCTTGCATACAAAGCCCTTGGAACTTGTTTGAGTCCATATAGAACATTTTTAAGTTTGAATACATGTTAGGGTAGTTAGAGTCTTCAAATCCTGAAGGTTGTGCAATATACATCTCCTCCATAATGAACTCATTCAAGAATGCACTTTTCACATCCATTTGATATAGCTTAAAATTCTTATAACATGCAAATGTCAATAGCATTCTTATAGATTCCAACCTAACTACAGGTGCATAAGTCTCATCAAAGGTAATTCCCTCTTGTTGATTATCCCCTTGGGCAACCAACCTAGCCTTATTTCTAACAATTCGCCTACTCTCATCAAGTTTGCTCCTAAAGACCCATTTTGTTCCTATAATGGTATAGTCTCAATGTCTAGGAACAAGTTCTCAAACATTATTGCTTTGGAATTAATTCAACTTCTTTTGTATGGCCATAATTCAATAATTATTGGCTAAGGTCTCTTTTGCATTTTTGGGCTCTATAGTTGACAAGAATGTAACAAAATTGTAAAAGTTTTGAGCTATTGATCTTGTTTGAACTTCTTGACCAAGGTTACTGAAAGACCATAACGGATCTGTTATGGTTTGAATTCAATTTTTGAATTCAAGTTTTTTAAATTTGAATTCAAGTTTTTAATTTTGAATTCAAATTTGAATATTGTAAACAAATCTTGTACAACAGCCATGTTTATTTATAAATACATAAGACTTACCCATTAAGGTGAGAAACCTACTTATCAAAAACAGAGTTTTCTTTGCATTCTTTCATGGTATCAGAGCTAAGGTTTTGAGATTTTTTTTTCCCCAAAACACTACATTATCAATGGCCACAACTAACACTCCATTCCTCATTACCAATCTCTCCAACCTTGTTTCTGTCAAGCTTGATGGAGAAAATTATCTCATGTGGAGAGAACAATTAGAATCCATTTTTATTACCTGTGATCTTATGGATCATCTTGATGGTACTGGATCGATGTTAAACCAAACTATCACTACTGGAGGAACTCAAACGCCGAATCCAGCATTTCAAACCTGGAGAAAAAATGATCATTTTGTTCGAGCATGCATCAATGCCACCCTCACACCGTCTCTTTCTTCTCATATTCTTGGCCTTCAAACAGCGAAAGATGTATGGGATTCTCTTGCACAACTTTTCCAACAACAGTCCACTGCTCGAAGGACTTATCTTCGCAGTGAATTGCAGATGATCAATAAAGGAACGAACACAATTACGAACTATCTTCACAAAATTAAGTCCATCGCTGATTCCTTAGCGGCAATCAATGACAAGGTAAATGACTCTGACTTGGTAACATATACATTAAATCTGTTTTTATCTCACACACCCCACCAAATGTGCCTCCACTCACTTCTCATTCTTCTTCACCTATTTCAAACAACCAACCATCACAAACAACCCCTACAACATCATCACCACCCATATCAATGGCAAATCCAACCCAAGATGTTAATCAATCCCCACCAACAATAGACCAACCACAGCCCCAACCATCTCATCCTATGATTACTAGGAGTAAAACAAATTCCGCCAAACCAAAAACCCCTCTCTCTTTACTCACTATTAGACACCCAATACCTCAAACCTTTCTTACCACCATCTCCAACATCCCAACTGAACCTAAAACCTACAAATCAGCCTCAAAAGACCCAAAGTGGATTGATGCAATGCAAAAAGAATACAAAGCATTGATAGACAATCAGACTTGGAACTTGGTGCCTTATTCCAAAGGTATGAATATTGTAGGCTGTAAGTGGGTGTACAGGATCAAAACAAAAAGTGATGGTTCCATTGAGAGATATAAGGCACGATTAGTTGCCAAGGGGTTCAACTAGCAGGCAGAAGTGGACTTTCATGAAACATTTAATCCAATTGTAAAGCCAGCCACCATTCGGACAGTATTAACCATTGCACTCTCAAAGTCATGGCCAATACATCAACTTGATGTGAAAAATGCTTTCTTGAATGGCAACTTAGCAGAAGATGTTTACATGGAACAACCACAGGGGTTTGTTTCCACATCTAAATCAACACATATTTGTCATCTACGAAAAGCAATTTATGGTCTCAAGCAAGCTCCACAAGCTTGGTTTCACAGATTCAAAACATACCTACAAGAAGAAGGTTTCAAGCAAAGCGTGGCAGATTCTTCCATGTTTACACGCAAAACCTAAGGTACAATGATAGTATTGTTGTTATATGTAGATGATATAATATTGACAGGAGCCAATGAAGCTGCAATTCAAGAGGTTATTCAAAGCCTAAGCAAAGAATTTGCAATGACAGATTTGGGACACTTGCATTACTTCTTGGGAATTGAGGCTAATCGAAGTTCAGATGGTCTTTTACTCACTCAAAGTAAATACTCCATTGATTTATTAAAGTCTACAGGAATGGAGACTTCAAAGCCATGCACAACCCCAATTGCAGTTAGAACAAAGTTATCATCAACAACAGGTTATCCTCTACATGATCCAACACCATACAGACAATTAGTAGGAGCCTTACAATATCTGACGATCACTAGACCAGATATCTCATATGCAATCAATCATGTGTGTCAGTTCATGCAATCTCCCACAGAAGATCATCTACAAGCAACAAAACGTATTTTACGTTTTGTCAAGCACACTATTGGTGCTGGTGTTCTCTTGAAACCAACACAACTTTCTTTCATAGCTGCTTACACTGATGCAGATTGGGCAGGATGTCCAGACACACGCCGATCAACTAGTGAGTTTTGCACTTTTCTTGGGGATAATTTGTTATCATGGTCTTCCAAGAAACAACCTACAGTATCTAGATCAAGTACGGAAGAGTACAAATCCCTTGCTGTCACAGCATCTGAGTTACTATGGCTTTCTTATGTTCTACGTGATTTGCAAGTACAACTTCCAAGAGGAATGGACATTTATTGTGATAATGTGTCTGCAACACAAATGGCTACAAATCTAGTGCTACATGCTCACACAAAACATATAGAAGTGGACTATCATTTTGTCCGAGACTTGGTTTAGAACAACACCATAAAAGTGCACTTTGTTCGGTCAGATGATCAAATTGCAGATGTGTTTGCTAAGGGCTTAACATCACAAGCTTTCTTCAAGCATAGAGACAAACTCTTGCACCTGCCAATGCAGAGTTTGAGGGGGGGATGAAAGACTATAACGGATCTGTTATGGTTTGAATTTGATTTTTGAATTCAAGTTTTTGAATTCAATTTTTGAA
The DNA here is from genome assembly GCF_041222555.1 of Hakea prostrata. Lineage (NCBI taxonomy): Eukaryota > Viridiplantae > Streptophyta > Magnoliopsida > Proteales > Proteaceae > Hakea > Hakea prostrata. The sequence goes on from NW_028291135.1 coordinate 287,263, forward strand.
TTCAAGTTTTTGAATTCAATTTTTGAATTCAAGTTTTTTAAATTTGAATTCAAGTTTTTAATTTTGAATTCAAATTTGAATACTGTAAACGAATCTTGTATAACAGCCATGTTTATTTATAAATACATAAAACTTACCCATTAAAGTGAGAACCAACTTATCAAAAACAGAGTTTTCTTTGCATTCTTTCAGTTACCTATGACTTTCTCAAGGGGCTAATCTTTCTATGTGATGCATCCAAAATCTGCTCAGCCCTTAGATCATTGATGAATGACCTGCAAAACAATCGTCAGATGTGGCCCGACTGTGGAGGTCAGGGGCCACCTCCGAATGCTAAGTCAGTTAATGAACTGATCACAAAGTCTTTGGCTAATAGCAAAGCAAAAGTTTGAATACGATTATTGGGAATATGATTCAGTTACCTTCTTTGTACATAGATTGAGACTTATATAATTTTTACCTTCTAATCTCGCCCATTGAACTCGTTCAAGCCTTCTTCTATTAGCCGTCGGATCTTTACGGTTAGACCCGATCGTGGGGCGATGGATAACTTCCCTTAATCACACGACCCTTTGCTGCGGGCATAGCGGTTACCCCAGTTTGCATGATCGTCCGCTTCCTCAAGAGCTAACAACGGCCTCTTGGTGGGTTATCTATCCCGAGATTCCTGGGCATGTGCTTGCCTTCTGAACGTGCAAGGTTTCTTCCTTAGCACACTACCCTTAAACCCGGTTCATTTGAACCTGGAACGGTTGGATCATTCTCAATCGAGGTCAAGGGTTGAACAGAACCTAGTTTCCTCATATTTTTCCCGTATCACAAGCCCCCGAGACCAAGTGTTCGGGAACACCAAGGGCTTGGTTTGGTTTAAACCGAACGTGAATATCTAACGAAGAATCCGAACGATTTCTCATTCGCTTGAATGTCGAATTGCATTAATTGTTGCTGCGTCATCATTTTTCTCGAGTTACTCAAACATTTTTGTTCTTCATGCTAGGGCCGCCATGTTTCTGCTACAGCCACAATCATCATTGTTCGGGTACTCTCACTAGTAGAGTGAGGGGTTCACACTCATACACCAACCTAGAGGTGTTCGGGTCGAGACAGCATTCGGACGATGCACATTGATCGAGAAAGAAGACCAACTGCTGAAAAGAGAAGGGAGCATTCGGGCAAAAGAGATCATTAAACCGAAGCTCCCGCGCACAAGCTGAAGAACTTCGCTACCGATTGCGAACTGGACCGATTGTGGAATGCAAGACATCTCAAAAAGTGTCAATGTGAATCAAGCTTTAGATGCCAAATCTTTTGATTGGGGAAAGTATATAAGCATATGATGAATGGTATTTAGAATCAAAAGGCTTTGGGTAACACCGAATGAGACCTTTGAACGCCTAGAAAAATTTCTAAAGAATTTTATATGTAAAAGGCTTCAAGTAACACCGAATGAGACCTTCGAATGCCTAGAAAAATTCTAAGGAATTTTACAGGTAAAAGGCTTCGAGTAACACTGAATGAGACCTTTGAACGCCTAGAAAAAATTCTAAGGAAATTTACAGGTAAAAGGCTTTGAGCAAGAACCCGAATGAGTCCTCTAAAAACTTAAGAAATTCTAAGGAATTCTTTATGTTAATCACGGGGCTTAGGGTTAAAACCCGAATGAGACCTCTATTAGTTTAAGAATTCTAAGGAATTCTTTAAGTATGTTAATTACGGGGCATCGGGCAAGAACCCGATTGAGTCCTCTAAAAACGTAAGAAATTCTAAGGAATTCTTTATGTTAATCATGGGGCTTTGGGTTAAAAGCTGAATGAGACCTCTAAAAGCTTAAGAATTCTAAGTAATTCTCTAAGTATGTTAATTATAAAGCATCGGGCAAAAACCCGAATGAGTCCTCTAAAAGCTTAAGAATTCTAAGGAATTCTTTATGTTAATCACGGGGCATTGGGTGAAAACCCGAATGAGTCCTCTAAAAGCTTAGGAATTCTAAGGAATTCTTTAAGTAGAGGCTTTAGTTTCGACCGACTAAGACATTCCATCATGGCTTCGATTTCGACCGACTAAGACCTTTCATCATGGCTTCGGTTCTTACCGACTAAGACCTTTCAGCAGAGGCTTCATTAAGACCAAATGAGACTTCCCATAAAGGCTTCGAGCTCCCCCGAAGGAGACCTAAGAAAGAGGGTCTCATATGTCCCAAATAAGACCCCATATAGGCATCTGCTATGCCCGAATAAGACCTTCTAACGCTTGGTAGCACACCACTGAAGTAGAGGTGCAGTAGCAAAAAATATGATTTCTTCAAGAATCAGAGGAAGTTTTCATTTGATCAAGCAAGCCAAGCATTCAATCTGGGGGCTTCTCCCGAACACTCGGCTTGGGGGGCTTATGTTGTGGATAAAATATTACTGAATAGAGTTCATCTTCGGTTCAGTGTTTGACCCCGGTCGTAGACGGCTTGACCCCACGGTCAGATTCGGACATCCGGTCGGGTTCAGCCATCATGGTCGGGTTCGGCTATCAAGGTTGGGTTTGGTCATCATGGTCTGGTTCGGACATCCGGGCAGTTCATTATAGCGTGATGAGGAAGGAACCCTACGACTCCAAGAATAAGCACAATCCCGAGAAATTCGGGATATGTGATTGAGTTGTATATGGTTACAACTACCATGAGGAGTGGGCAATCGTGTTAATCATGGAAACCGCTTCCACCCTCGAGAAAAGGGGAAAAACCCTACAATCGGATGGCCACAAAGGAGGATCATGAATGAATCCGACGATCAAGGAAGGGAGGTAAATCCTATATAAACTAAAGCCTTATGCCCAACAGAGGTAACTAAATCGTTCTTCTTCTATTCTATCTCTCAATTAAGCTCTGCAACTCACCAAAGCTCTGTGGTGTTCCAAATACTTTTTGCAGGTCATTCCCAAGGGATCTCAAGGCTGAGCAGATCTTTGGACACATCACTATGAAACTACTTCTATAAGCAATTCTTGAGAAGTGGTCATGCATCTCAAAATCATTTTTAGGTTTTTCTAAAGTCACATTATCTCTTATCTCCAATTACTTGTTCAAACCCCCCCCCTAATCATCATCATCATAAACAATTAGAAGTTTATATTTATCTTTAGGTGGAGATATATCACATTTAACATTTATGGACTCTTCCACAACTAATGTTTTGCCTATTGAATATATGCCCTATTGTTTTGGAAATATCCCAAGAATATGTCTTTATCTACTTTTTCATCAAAGTTTTCCTTAGGGTCCTTAGTGTTCAATGTGGTGCACTTACCTTAGATATTTTATTATGATAAAGTTCATATAGTGTATTGTTTAATGTTTTCTAATTAGCACATAATTCAAGACATAAAAAAACGATGCTTGTAAGTCCGCCCAAAAATCAATGAAAACTTATTTAGCATATTTCTAGCCATTTCTTTGAGTAACCTATTATTTATTTTTACTACTCCATTTGATTGGCGGGTCCTAGGGGTGGAGAAGTTATGGGTTATTTTTTCATTATCACAACACTTCCTAGAATAGTTATTATTATCAAATTCTCTTCCATAGTCACTTTAAATGCTGGTTATGAGATATTTTTTTTTATTTTAAATTTTTCTAACAATGATAGTGAATTTCTCAAAGACAAATTTTCTTTGTGTGTTTTATAAACACACTCCATGTATATCTTAAATAATCATCTAATGATAAATGTATAATGTTTACCACAAAGCTAGTTATGGGAATAAGTCCAAATAAGTCCATATGAAGAAATTCTACTGGTCTATTAGTTAATACTATATTCTTGAACTTATTAGACTCTTTGGTTTATTTTCCCTTTTGGCATGCATCACAAAAATAATTTGTATCTAATTTTATTTTAGAAAAAAATTTAACTAGGTTCTTTGATGTAATTGTCTCAATTAATTCCATGCTAATGTGACCTAGTTTTCTATTCCAAATAAAAGATTATTCATGTGAGAGAAGAAAAGTCATACTAGGAGAACATTCATCTAAAATACATGTCACATCCCCCTAGCCGGTACCTCATTACCTGAATACCCGGAGGTGTGATCCACAACCCCAAAGATCAAGTCTCAGACAATCATCCAACCATTCCACACAATAATCAAATCATGAGCAAGCATAAATCAATGTATTAATATAATTAAGGAAATAAATCAAACATAAGGATCTCAAAACCAATATCAGAGTGTGGAAGTGATGTCAAATAATCAGAGTGCAGAAATAATATCAAAAAATCTAATGTGTACAATTGAAAGAATAAGGAAAGATTAAAACTATTCTAAGTCTTCTACTGTTTCGCTTTCTTCTAGCTTTGCCTTCTTCTCCGATGGCTTGTACTTTTGTAACTTAGGATCAATGTCCAACTCGTAGTCCCATCGGCGTATGAAGCATCTTTTATCATTGTTAATCAGAGCAGTAATAGTGCTCCATACTGGTACACGAATCATACTATGAGCTACTGTCAACTCCCATTGCTTCCTCAGCTGTATGATATATGGGAAGGATCTTCGAACTGGAGCTCGAGATCTCTTCTTCACCTGTCCCTAAAGGTCTCAAAAGAATTCAGGGACTAGTTCACATACATATAACAATTACAATCCAAATCAAGACATTATATGATGCAATGTGATATGAGACAAAATTTAAGAATGCAACTATACTCTAACAGATGCTAGTCTCTAATGGCAGACGTGCATTAAGATGGAACACCAGCCTCCTCTAGGAAGGTATCATCACTCTGATCTCTCACGGGTTGGTTACCAGTCTTGAGATCCCGGGTAAGGGGTTAAGGCATCCCTCTCGGACTACCACCATGGCTGGGGTTTAGGTCACCTCTCTCTCAACACCATTGGCATCAGTACTGGCACGTGTCAAGGTTATACTTAGCCAAGTGCAAGTCATCTACTTAGTCATGTCACCCTAGGTTCAAATACTTCCCCTTATGCATTTCACAATCTCGGTTCGATATCCTTCCCTACTGAGTCATCGTATCCTATGGCACCAACCAACTCGAACTATGCTGACTCTTTAACTCTATTGGTCATCCAAATATAATGGACGAGAAGCTCTAATGTCCTCTCACGAGTTGGCTACCGGTGTTAAGTTCCCATGAGCCCAAGTCTATTATATGCAACCCTACCAATGAATGGCCCCTCACAATGTGGTTGTGTCCTCTCACAGGTTGGCTACAGGTCTTGAGCACCCATACTCGACATTGTTGCCACAAGTCACTCGGCATCAATACCATGCTGATAGTGTGAAACCCAGCCCTAACCTTAACCCGGATACTCTATTGTTTGTAGGTCCGAAGACCCGAAGTAGAAGTGAAAGTCAACTATGGGCCATATCAGTAGAAGACATGGTGTTCGACTCCGAACCCATGGAGTTTGACGATGATGCCCCATACTTTAAGATCTTGTTGGATTTGGAAAAGAGACTACACCTCGATGAAAAGAAGATTGGTTGATGACCTTAGAGCTTGGTGGGACATGATTCGAAGGCATTTCCCCATGCTAGGTGAGTTATAGTTCATGTTGTGAAAAGCTTGTTTGATTCCGATAAGAGATAGGTCCTCAATTCCCTGATTCAGACTTTGCTGTCAGCCTGGGTCGACTGGGCCATTCGACCCAAGGAGACAGAATCTGTGCAAGATCTCCTGTTTAGGTCTGTGTTGCTACATTTATATAGGACTTCGTATTTTTAGTTTCCCTAGCCTCCAAAACACTTAGAGAACGAAAGGAACTCCTCTTCAAGCCTTCAAGAGTGTGGAAGAAGATCAACTCTTGCAACTTTCAAGTTTCCTCTCTTGTTCTTCAATCAAAGGTTAGTAATCACTCTTGTATGGTATTGATCTACTCTTAATATGATTCATTCTCTATACTGAGATTAGGAAGAAGATGTTGCATCCTTGCAAACATCTCTTCTACAATCCCTATTCATTTACTCATGCTACGATCTTCATATTCAATTTTAAACATGATTCTTATGATTTCTTCTTGAATCTATGATCATACTCTTATTATGATTTCTCTAGCATTATAGATGCATCTTCATAGTTGTTCATACTCTTGATTTACTGTGTTAATCTACTCGAATGAGATCTCATCATCTCTAGTCCTTTTCTTTCATTCTTAGCTTGTTTTCATTGAAAACTATGTTTTTGACCAAATTAGAAAGTATGATTCTAAATTAGTAAGTATTGGTTTTTATCGTTGTTTGATGTCTAACATATGCTAGATAGTCTTAGATTACTATGTTAGACATTCCCTCCAAGTTTCATAGCATTCCAAATCATGTAGAATAGGTTTCGAACCAAAAATCTGATTTTGGATTCGTACTGTTCACTGGGCAAACTGCCTGGGTTGATTGGACCAATCAACCCAGCCAATCTACTCGGCATGACAGCAAGGGATTTCTTCATCCGTTTTGATTCGTTTGATGCTTATTCTTTTAGGACTGCTTCCTAATGATTGTATGATGCTTATCTAGGGTTTGCTTGTTAACTTTGGATTCATCCTCTTGTCCGTCCGGAATATCTTTGAATCTATTTAAGGTAAGGACAGTTGTTACCATATTAACGTAGATTGCGTGAATCATAGTTTCTAAATTGGGAATCACCTAGATTTGCTACTGATGTTGTAGTTTCTATTATGATATGAATGATGTAAGTACAATAGGATCTTATTTTCTTATTTCCTTTATATACTTGATCATGTATGTTGCTTATTCATTTAATCTTGTCTTTATATACTCTTTCATTTGATGAGATATCAGTTGTGTGTGATATGACTGAATTGGGAATGTGATTGATTAGGTATGATTTGGGATTGAGGAATGTCCTTTTGACATTTTTGTCCTTGGACATCAGTGGAAATAGTATGGGATATTTCCAGTGGTGCCCTTTGACGATTTCCCGGATTACTGGCGTTGTCATACCTAGGACATGTTAAGCTGTGTTTGGCTAGGATTCCATGTTATATCAAATCCGATTCGGAAGGGTATTGAGACCGATTAATCCATGATAGCAATGGGGGTTTATGCTCAAAACTGATAATCAGTCCGTGAGAGGACATAAATCACGTTGTGGATACTCGTGAGAGGCCATTTATTGGTAGGCTTGCGTTTAGTAGACTTGGGCTCATGGGTGCTCAAGATCGATAGCCAACCCGTGAGAGGACATGAGAGCTTCCTGTCTATTATTTGTGGATGACCAATAGAGTTAATGAGTCCGTAGTATGGGGACTATGTTAACTCTAGTATGAAGGATACCGTAAAGGATCGCCCGGGGCAAGGAATGGACGTATCTGGATTTAAATTGATATAACCAAGTAGATTACTTGCATTTGGCTAGGCTTTACCCTGACATGTGCCAATACTTAGACCAATGGTGATGTGAGAGAGAGGTGACCTAAACCCCAGCCATGGAATGTCCAAGAGGGATGCAAGACCCAACTACCACAGGCAGAGCCCAAGATACCAAGATGGTTGAGGGAGAGTGAATGACCTTCCTAAAGAAGTATGGTGCTATGACTTAAAGCATGTCTGCCTATAGAGACAACCATACATAGAGTTAGACTCATACATGCATTGTCTATCTCATATCATACTTAGTACTTTTAATATCAACAAATGCCTAGGTCTAGGATAAAAGCAACGAGGTTGACAGGAATGTGAGTTTTTTTATTTTTGTTCAGTCCAATAGAACATGAAGCTTATCTTTTGATGTATGTGTATATCCCATTCTAAGGAAAGTACCAGGATTGTTATGATTTAAGCTAGGATTTTAGCACTTCTATATTTATAATGAAAGAGTAAGACATGTGCCATCAGTTAAGGTGTTTAAATCTCCTCCTTTCTGCCCCATGCTTTTGCATGGTTATGTTAATACTCTGATGATAGGTTCAACAAGGTCAACTACAATGTGCCCTGATAGGGTTTTGGTGGTGTAGGCCCCACCTAGTTCTCGAAACTGGGGTCATGGCAATTTTATTCAATTCAATTTGAAGCAAAATATGCTTGAAGTAAGGGTATCAATTTCTAACCCAAATCATTAAAATTGGACCGAACCGACCTGTTATAGCTCGAAACAGCCTGAACTGAATCTTAAAGGGTCTTGTTTGGGCTGAGGAGCCCTAGCTCGAATAGTTTCATGCTGATTCGGGCCAACCCATTTGCAGCTTGCTAGCCCCAACCGATAGGCCTGAACCAGCCTAAAACTGAAGATAGCCCGTTAAGCCCGTTGGGTATTAAGGAATCCCTAATTTTTTACAGTTTCATGCTTTCCCAGTTTCACTCTTTCAAATTTCAATTCACTTTGAACTAAGCCCATGATGATTTTTTCATAATTTTGGCCTAGTTTTGATTTACTTACTAAGATAAATTAGTCGTAGGAATAAGGGACCAAATAGTCAAACAGGTAACCATATATCTTCAATTTCAGTTTGTAACCCACTGAAATTCTATTCCATATCTCTGCGTGGAATTTCTTATTATAGGAACCATGAATTACAGGAACTTAGCCCATTGTCATACCTTGCTAAAATGAATTCCAAGAACTATGATATTTCTCTAGAAGTATGTGTCTTCTCTATAAACAATTCAGATTATTGCACATAAATTTATTTAATGCGATGTGATTTTTGGTATTAATTCTCAATCTAAATGATAGAGCATCTTGTTCTATTCCAGAGACAATGTATTGGGTTTACCACTCATGATTAACCTCCCTCTTTTGCTTCCAAGTTTGGATTAAACCTATTGGACAAGAACCTAATATGGTCAATAGTGTAAAACATGCAAAGATTTCCCATTTTTCCTTGTATTTGGTATATGGCTAGAATAAATCACCCCATACAGTTAGTCAACTCGAAGCCAAACCGTTAGTAAACCCAATTCTATACCGTTACCCCAAATTGTTAGTCAATCCTGAATACAAACCGCACTAAACCAAAGTCGGCTTGAAACCATTATTTTGCTAACGAGCTGTGTTTGGGCTAAGTGTTTTTTCAGCCCAAAACTGTTAGGCCAATCCGGAACTAGCCCAGCCCGATTAGTTGACACCCCTAGCTTGAAGGTTAAAAAAAAGTTATGGCTTGGTTTAAAATCCCAAATCTTATTTGGCTAGGATAGTTTTATTTTAGGATTTCATAATTTCTTCTCCTTTTTACCCCCCAAAAAAAATATCGTTCCTTCTCCTTATGTTTTTTAAATTTTACTCTACTTGACTAACTCTGATCAAAGTTAAATTTCTCAATTCATATAGAATATGCTAATTGTGATTTTTTATTTCAAAACCATTTGGGGGTGGGGGTGGGGAGTGGGATTACTATTTTGTATATGGGGTTTTTTTTCAGCCTCAAGGGGATTTAAATACTTGACTTCATACTATGAGGCATTGGTCTTTGTCAATCAAAGCAAAGGGTTGGAGTTAAGCTAAGTGTAAATTTAGAAGTCACTCAGAGATAACGTCCATAACTACACACAGCTAGAGGATAATTTTAACAATATCATTATGGGGGGGGGGGGATCTTTTAGAGCTAGATCAAGGGAAAATTTTGTAGAATCGCCATACGATCAGCTATGATATATACTGTAGAGTGTTGGGCTACTAAAAAGCATCATATAAATTCAATGTGGTAGAAATGAGGATGCTAAGATAGACGAGTGGTGAAACTAGGAAGGATAAGATAATAAATGACCATATTAAAGTTAGTCTAAGACTAACTCCAACAAAGTGATAAAAGTTAAGAGGAAGTCGTTTGAGTTGGCAGAATCACGTTCAGTGAAACCCTGTAGATGCCCCTATACAGATAAATGATTTAGTTTAGATTGAAGGAGTTAGAAGAGCTAGGTCAAAAAAAAAAAAATTTAAAAAAAAATATTAAAAAAAAAATATTTAATTTTTGGTTTTTTTTTTTTTTTGTTTTAAAAAAAAAAGTATTTAAAAAAAAAAATATTTATTTTATTTCTTTTTTTTTTTTTTTATTTTTTTTTTTTTTTTTTTTTGGGGGGGGGGGCACCAACACAAGACAATTCTACAACAACAAGAAGAAGCACCAGCCTTGTCCCAACACAAGACGATTCTAATGGGGGGATATTAAACCGAACCAAATCGGCTAATTTGAATTGGACCAGATGGAGTTCGATTCCGGTTCCTACTCTCCGGACCGTTTCGTTGTTTAAAACCCGGATTCAAGTCGCCAATCCAACGGTTTTTTCTTGAGAACGATTGTCCTTCCATTTTTCATAGACCTCTATAGAGAACTAACGCAAAAAGAAAGAAAGCGAGCGAGCGAGCGAGCTAGAGAGAGAGGAGATCGAATCGTGATGATATTGAGTCCTGCCTCAGCAGTCATTCCTCGGAGACCGTCTCTGAGGAGGAACGTGTGCTTGATTACCAACATTAGCAGTACAGAGCAGCTGCGAACTCAGCTGGACCAACTTCACTCTGAAGCGGATAAAAATAGACTTAAAGGTTAGTGTTTCTTCTTTCTCTTTCGAGATTATCACAACCCATCAATAGTTCACCCTCGCCTGGGATAGAAAAAACCTAGCTTGATTAACTCTATTAACCTAGCTTGTTGTTTTCATCAGAACAAAAGAGAGTTTAGGAACTTAAATTTCAATCTAGAATTGCAGAGGAAGCTAATTCCAAGTTCTTTAATTACAGAGGATTAACAATTGTTTACAGCTTTCTCTGTTCTTCGTTTCAGTTAAGATATACTCCCCTTTTATAGGGGACATTCATTGGGATTTGTAGATGCCAGATTTTATTATAACGGGTGTGTTCGCCAACATGGAACAGTTTGTGGCCAACATCATCGATGTAGGCTTTCAGTTTTTCCACTCAGCGTTGACTCTTCTTCCAACCAGGCACATATGACAACGCATAACAGAGAATAAGCCTCCATAAGCACATTACAGATCAAACTTCTCTCATGCTTAGGGGCTTCTCTTTTAAGCACTTCAGTTGGCGGCCTTTGTAGTGACTGACGGTTTAGCTCTTTCTAAGTGGTTCCACTCTGATCCAAAATTTTTGCTAGCAAAATGTAGCCTTTCGTGGTGGTTCTAGATTGTTCCAGGTACCCCTTTACTGTTGAGGTATTTGAGTCATACCCAACTTATGTTGAGGTACTCAAGTTGTATCCAACTTATTGTTGAGGTATTTGAGTCATACTCAACTTATGTTCTAATATGAGCCATCAAATTAGTTACGATCTAATGGTGTAATGGGCCTTAGTGAGAGAGTCCAATTACCAATAGAACTCAATATTTTACTATAAATACTAGTTGGAAGCAACGGTCTGGGTATTCTAATATAGATACTCAGGGTGTAATGCTTTAAGCAACCTCATGTTTAAACCCTAACCCTAACAATCTTAAAGCATTAGCAATTTTCTAGAGAAGTTTTTTGTTCAATAAAGTCGGGTGATCGAACGCTGCTCAAAGTTATCTACAATCTACAGTGAGTAATCCTTCCACACAAGTAAGTGACTTGCTTCATCTTTATTTATTTAGTTTTGAAGTAATTTGTTTCGTTCTTAGGGTTTGAAGGAATGATATTTTAGGCGGAAATTTTTGATGATCCGTCTCTCGTTTTTCAGAAATTATTTATTTAATGTTTCGATCAGAATAGATATCTTAACTTTGAGAAAGAAGAAATCATGCCTCATGATTATTTGAAAGAAAGTTTTACGAACTTGCTTTTTGAACACGTTGGCTTTAGTCGTTTTTTGAGAATTGCAGCAGCAGGTTTGAAGACTTTGCTTTCTTAACTCAAAGCAAAAGTCTTGTGAGATGACATCACCTCTCTTGTTTTATTCTAAGCAAAAACTATTCATTAGATTATTAAACCGGATGGTTATAAATTGCTTTTAAAAAAAAGGTAAAGCTGCTTGTACTTTGTCAGATGACATTATAAATTGCTTTGAAAAAAAGGCAAAGCTGCTTTCTTACTTTATTGTCAGAAGGTTAAGAATAAAAAGCAATACAACTTATTGATTTGTTTATTCGTTTTATTGACATGCTTTAACCTTTTGATGACGGTTATTTTGTAAGTCACGTTATTCTCAGTCATATGATGTTGTAATTTCGATTACGTTTTGAGTAATTCTTTATGCTGGCTCGAGATTTGAGAATATGTGAATGGTTATCTTTCTGCGCTTCAAATTGGAATTTGAATGGAATATGTGCTGTTGGGACCCACCACTTGCAAAATTTGAGAATGATAGACTCCCGTTCAGATAAGTTTTTGAATTTTTTGGAACTTTTGAATTTTAAATTTGAAAAGTAACTTTTTGGAGTTGGGTCTTTGACTTGCTAAGAAATAATCATATGCTGCTTTCCATTAGGAACTTTTCCTTCTTGGAAAATTGTGATTAGTGGTATGCAATGGTGCAATATTGGCCCCTTCACTTCCATAAAGAATTTTTTTTATTATTTTTTAAAAAAAAAAAAAAGGGAGGGAAAGAAAGAGAACACCTAAAGGAGATATGCGTCCAATTAACCTGACCAAGTTAGAGACCTTCTTTAGTGTCTAAAATCAATACAAGAAAGAGAGAACAAAATTTGGATGAAAGAGTCTAAATTTGTTTTATAGAACACTAATGTGTTTTTTGATTCAGTCTCATGATTCTTGTGTCGTTGATTCTTGGTCTTGTAAATAAAAAGGACATGTCTCTAAGTTTTTTTTTTCATATCAAGTGATT